>NW_016912643.1:39309-61870 GCF_001483705.2 Eufriesea mexicana
ATATAATATAATTCTCTCCCTCCCACTTCTCTTATTTACATTGCCGTCTCACTTGTTTACATCGTCTGTTCGCTTAGTTACATCTCTCTTTTTCTCTCTCTCCTCCTCTCTTTTCTGTACCTCTTTTATTCTCATTCTTCGTTCCCCCTCTTATAGCCATATCTTTCTTCCTCGTATCTCATTCTCATTTTCGTATCTTTCTCACCTCTCTCTGATTCCCATATCTCTCTCATTCTTATATCCCTCCCATTCTCACAATTCTCTCATCTCACTCTAAGTCTTGTATCTTTCTCATCTCTTTCATTTTTCATCCCTCTTAAAAAAAATCATTATCGTACCTCTCATCTCTCTTTCTCTCTCTCCCTCTCTCATATCTATTTTCCCCTTTCTCCTTTTACGTCTCTCTATGCGGATGCGTGTGCGTATCTGCATGCGCACGTGGATGTGCGTGGTTACCTCTGTTCCTGTTTGCCTGTCTCACTCCCACCCTTTCATCCCCTCGAGTTTCGTGTTGCATAGTTTACGACTAACCATTAACATTGATACTTGATATTTTTTCCTATGGAAACACGCCGCGTGGAGAATTGTTATTTACGAGCAGCGTTATTTATTCGCGATGATGAGACTTATGCATACGCCCCGGTGTATGTAAAGGGCGAAAGGGAAATTAAAAAGGGAAGTAAAAAATGGCGGTGAATTAAACTCAGGATTACCAGGTTTATTACAACCTGGAAATACAGCGAATCAATGCAGCATCTATGGCCGTTTAACAGTATATATCTTCAAATGATCGTTATTCTTTATATATGTATGAAAATATATATAAAGGATGTCCCAAAATTCATGCAAGAAGTTATTTTAATAGAAAACAAACAAATTTATTATAAACAAAACAAAATTATTATACGTCATTATTTTAAAAATATTACATTATATTCATTACATTTATTTATTTTAAAAATATTGCTCAACAATGAAGACGCGTTGTTCTTCCACGTAATGCTCCATTTTTAATAATCCCGAACTGGTCATACAGACTTTTTCTTTTTGTTGGCAACACTCCACCGCACAACTGGCGCAAAATTTAAATTTGGCGTGAATTTTGCGAAACCAAGATAGAATAGATACTTCGGTAAATATTTTAATTTCTACATATGACAAATTTTTGAAACGAATTATTCCACAATTTATTTTAATTCCTCTTTACGTGGAATTTTCATTTTATAGTAAAGTCTGCATTCATTGAGAATGTACATACTACATCAAACAGAGAAAAAATCACGATAAAATGGATAATTCGGTAAATATTTTAATTTGTATACGCGACAAATTTTTGAAACGAATTATTCCACAATTTATTTTAATTCCTCTTCACGTGGAATTTTCCTTTTATAGTAAAGTCTCGAATCATCGCAAGCTCCGTTAATTATGTATTCCCAGGCGCGGGAATTTTGAAAGTTGTATCGTAAAAAATAGCGATTCGAAAATATTTTTATTTTTGCGTTCGACAAGTTGCTATTAATCGAAAACCTAATTAATTCTTCGCATATTTCCATTATAATTGAGTCCGAAAATTTTATCACGAAATAACAGTAATTAAAGGGGTATGTACGCTACTATATTACTAGTACTATACTAGTACTAAAAAATCTGTGCACCCTTTCTATTATATTTCCAAGAATTAAAAATATCTTAATGAGGATTTTCACTATATTTGAAGTCAGATGTCCTGTCAAATGTTATCGTGACATAAATTTTGATTTTCATCATCAGAATAGTAATTCTAGTTAGTAGTTAATAACTGCTAACTACTTAGAGAAATTCTATAAATCGAATATAGTAATTTACAGGTGACCTGTAAATAACAATGAATTTTCTATCTTACTACAACTAGCCGAAAGTATTTATAAAGTACTTAACGTTCATTGTTGAAACGATTAAACAAGTGTGAATTTACGTTATCTAACAATTACAAAATTTCACGCAAAAGGTAGATTATAATTATAATATGTTTCAAAATTTACCCGAGTGCATAATTCGGGTGAAGTAAAATAATTTAATAATACGAACTTTAATAATATACTTAACTATGTTCACAAAATTCGTCGGAAATACAGCCTGCAAATAACGAATAATAAAAGCGGGGATAATTTTTCTTGACAATCTTTTAATCGAGACACCAATTAAAAGTAATCTCAATTTTTAATCGTTTCGAAGCAGAAACTTAACATTGTTACTCAGTTTCTCCAAAACTCTGCCGAATCCAAGCTGCTATTGACACCTTGGTGGTTTCACTCCTGTGGACGACGTGTGTCAATAAAGTTTATGAATTATGGAAGGGAATTTTTGACGCGTAGGTATCGTCTGCTAAGGGCAGTCGCACGCCTGATAAACGATAGCTCGTAATTATGATAAACGGTGGGTGATAATACCATGGATTTGCTTAATCGGTGTTTAAAATAGCCAAGTGTGTTACTCGTTCTAATGAGTCACGTATAATGGATTATTTTCTATCTTTGACAAACTGCACTGATTCAGTGATTAATTTAATTAAATATATTAAATATAGTATAATATAATAATGCTATATATAATTAAATATAGTATATATTATTATATATATTATATTATATTATATATTATTATATATAAATAAATATAAATGAAATATATTTTATATTACATTGCAATTTATATTAATATACTAGTATATAGTATAAATGTGAAACTACTGTACCAATATACTGGTACTTAGCACTAAGTTTATGGACGTTTTTCATATACCTAGTTTTACGGACACCCGTTGAATTAAATTAAAATGAAGTATTTTCTTTAAAAAAGAACAAAAGAAGATTAATATAATTTAAAAATAATTATGATATCAACGGACTTAAAATAGACTTAATAACTAGTGTGCTTGTAATTGTAAGTGTTGGCTTTGTGTGTGCGAGTGTGAGTGAGGTTGAATGAGTGTAACTCATTTTCCCAATAATTGTGCACTATATGATATAAAATAATGTGTAATGGAGTACTGTCAAGTTTGAATAATATTTGAAAAAATGTTTAGAAGGATGTGCCATAATAAAGCAGTTATCTCAGAAGTATCAAAGAGTGAACGCGTAAATGTAATCTTCATTAAGAGTGAGGGAGAGAGAAGAAACTTCTGGCAAGATTGCACCGATTTATCATTTCAAATAGTTTATTATTTAAATATTTTAATTTAAATATACTTTATGCGTTACTCGTTAAAAAGGTCTTAGATATTATTGTCCATTCTACTCACAATAATATACTATAACTTACGTAGTAATTTAACATAGTAATGTACTAATTTATGAATGATTCTTAATTATAAGTTCTGAGTTATGTATTATGAGTTACGAGAGATTCTCAATTTTTTTTTGCATGTACACCATGTATCTCATGCGTCCAAATTTAGAGGAAATTTTCAGTACACGTATTGTTACCTCCTGAACTAGAATTTACAACATCTGACGATTTTGTACAGTTTTTCTCTAATTTGCTAAATATGAAAGAAAAGAGACGAAAAACGATTGTTTGACTTTGAAGGGATACAAATTTTTTTATTTTCAATATCCTTGAATGATTCCAGTTCCGACTATAGACACATACATACCGAATAAAATGCTTCCCAGTTTTTCGTTTCTGACGAATAAAACGACCGGAATCGTGACAATCACGGAGACATTCCTTTTTGTTTTTTAATTTTATATATTTGTTAAAGCCTTTATTGGACCGACTGCATCTCCTGCAATTTTTAATATTTCTGTATGAAAAAAATTGTGCACGCACCTAAAATATAGAACTAATAAAGTGTATATAAACAAAATAGAAAAAAAACAATTTTTTCTCAGCAAAAATTTAAAAAAATCGAATTATAATTCATTATAATAATTGAAATCGTATAAAAGATATTGTCCTCTGTGGATAGACATGGAAACCAATTTCTTGTACGTTTTTTAACAGTTAACAAATTAATATATTTATATAATTATATTTAAATATTGACATCAATTCGGAATATAATGTTTTAAACAAAAAGATTCACACTATCTAGAAAATTCTTCTCTATCTCTCGCTCTCTTCCACTCTTATTAACATATGTTTACTATTTGACTATTCTGACGTAACTGTTTCATTCTGGTACAATCTTCTAAACATTTTTCATCAACATTCACATTAGATTCCATTCCAATTATATTTATATCATCCCAAATAACTTTCATTTATTCTGCCTCATTATCATTCACATATATAAAACCAACACTCACACTCTCATAGAAAGAATATTCACATCGTGTTAAGATAGTAGACCACTTTACAGAGTATAGAAAAATCAATTTTTTATTTTTTCATCATTTTTTATTTTTTCATCATTTTTTTCTTTTTTCTTTTTTTTCTATAATTTGAGGCATATAGAATATTGCGACAGCTGATTAAAAGTAGATTCAATCTTAAAAATTGTTTATTTGTATATTTTCTTTTTTGTTGTTGTTCTTGTTCTGTGTTTAGTCAATTATTATCCTTTTCGTTGTCTAATTTCGTATTCAAAATTGAAACGTCACCAGCCTGTTAATTCGCCAATGTGTTAACCAGCCTCGCGAATTGGATTTAATAAACAAATAACAGCACACGCGCAATTAAACGGTTATTTTGTTATAAAGCATGGAATTGAATTCAAATAATGCCGCTTATTTTAGTTTCGTTGGTGGAGGGTGTCGTGGCTATTATGAAATACTTGTATTTCACGAATTATGTGATCACAGTCAGATGAAATGGGAAAATGTTTCGCTTGCTCCTGCGGTTGGTTGAATAATTTATGAAACTTTTTGGTTATGGATATTTATTCAGTGTTTGGATGAGAGAAAGATTCGCGTGGTTGATTATTTTCTTAGGGACAGAGGGGTGTAGGTAAAATATTCGTGTTTGGGTATTAATTTTCAGAATTTGTTTGCTTATTAAAATATTTCGGAGAGATTTTCAATCCAAACAAAGGGTATTTGTATATTCTACATATGTTTTTAGCTCGAGTTCTTTATCTTTTTATATATTATAAATATATACTTGTTACATTAAATTTTCTATTTGATTTATTGGGGCTATTTATTATAATTTCTTGTGATTAATTAATATTAAAATATTTTTAATATTATGGATGGAAGATATAGGTAAAATTGTTGTGTTTGATTATAAATTTTCAGAATTTGTTTGCTTATTAAAATATTGGGAGAGATTTGGAATCCAAGGAAAGAGTATTTCTACAGATATTCTACAGATAATACTTTCAGGTCGAGTTCTTTTCCTTTTTATATATTATAAATATATATTTGTTACATTAAATTTTCCATTTGATTTATTTAATATAATTTCTTATAATTTCTTATAATTAGTTAATATTAAAATATTTGTAATATTATGGATGAAGGGCACAGGTAAAATTTTTGTTTGATTATAAATTTCGAGAATTTGTTTGGTCACTGTGATTATTAACATACTAGGAAAGATTTGAACTTCAAGGAAAATGTATTTCTTTGTATGTATATATATTTTTTAAATTAAATTTTGCATTTTATTTATTGGGGCTATTTGTTGCAATTTCTCATAATCAGATAATATTAAAATATTTCTAGGTAACGACGAATATTAGAAATAATCCAAATCCCATTGAGAAGTATAACATAAATTAAATAAGAAGTTTACAATAGTCTATTCCAGGTGAGAATTTTACCCGTGAAATTGTTTATACGGTTATGACATCAATTTAATATTAAATAATTATTTAATGAAGTGTATGAAATATTTAATACAATGTAATAGTACGAATATCTACGTTTGCCAAAATATTGATCAAGGATCACGGTAAAAATTTGAACTGAAACTCTAGAAAAGGATTAGATTTTATAATATATAAATAATAAAATCTATACCACATTACTATTTATCTAAAAATAAATTTCTTACAGCGGAAAACTCTAAAATACATAACAAACAATTCTCCAAAATTGTGACAATTTTATATAATATATTTATAATATTTATAATATACAAAATAATAAAATCTATATCACATAACTGAATATTTATATTCAGTAAATTTATCACAGTGCAAAACTCGAAAATAACAAACAATTTCCAAAAATTTTGTGTAATATAATTATAATATTTATAATATATAAACAATGAAATGTACATCCCAGCACTGAATGCACATATAAATTTCTCATACTGCAAAACTCCAAAACACGTAACAATCAACTTCTAAGAATTTTTACAATTTTTTAGTAATTTTCCACGCGTAGCTAATTTCTCATAACTGTCACGATACTGTGATAAAAAAGCGAGCATAACGAAACTAAAAATTGACACCAGGGTATTTTTTTTTGTCCACCCTACGCGCGGAATAGCTAAGCGAAAAGTGGTTGCGAATTCGCCAGGCGTTTGAAGTTTCGACCCTTGTCATTAGGAGGTTCGTTTTTCTTCACTGTCGGGAATACTTCTACCGCGGGTCTGTCAGCCAATGGTACGTTCCAAGTGACAGCTCCATTTGTTGCGTCAAGGAGAAACGCCTCGCGAAAACAGACTAATCGAAAATATGCTCGGCAACACCTGCGCGGTGCGAGACCTGTTTTGTTCACTTTTCTTCCTTTTCCCCTCATATATATCGTGCTACACGAAAAATTGCACGGATTTTTCGAAACTGCTGGACGTTATCGATGATGGACAAAAAACTTAACGCTTCAACCAGAAAACCAGTCGAAACGACTGCTCTCAGGCGTTTCATTTCTGTTGCATGTTTGAAGATACTGCAGTTGCATTTGACAAAGTTTTTCTCGATTTCTAGAGAAATAGAAACGAAAATGTAAATAAAATATTGCTTCGTTTGTAATAAAATTGTATAATTTTTAGGATTTGTACTGTCGGGATTATTTTTATTTAAATCCCATATATCATGGAGGAGGTTAAGGAGATGAAAGTAAGACACAAAATTTAATTGTAATGAGATTATAATTATATATGGTAGAAAACTGAAGTAGGTAATTTGTAATAATTCTTTTTTAACGAAATTAATGAAAGTTGTGGAAATTATGTAGGAAAATTATATTAGGAAAAGCGTGTTTTTAAATGCGAGTTAAGAACGGAGCAAACCAAAAAGCATCTTAATTAGTATTAATACGGTTATAGCATCACTCACCAAAACAGTGAAATTTTGAAAATTAGAAGAATGGCAGCATCCTGAAATTTAAATATCGATTTTCTTTTTTACTTTTCTTGTTTTTTGGTCCTTTTTTGGTAAACAAAAATAAAAAGAAACCATCAGATTTTGATACAGATATTCAAGGTATGATTGATCTATCGTACTGTTTCATATTGTTACATATTTCGTATTTAAGGAGGATAATAAACTTATAATAATAGACTAATTCTTTGTTTAGAGATTACCATAAACAGGAAAAGTGTGTCAAAACGAAAAATCTGATAATATATATATGAGTGTGCAATAGCAAATCATCAATATCGGATCCACCCGTATTAAAGTAACAGGTTTCCTATGCTAATTTCTCGAATTTCGTCCAATGGGGTTGCACGCATATTTTCTAAGGCCCAAATATTAAGAAAATGAAGAGAAAAAAAAAATCGTCTCTAGATTAGAGTCAAGACTAGAATACCCTCTTAACTCTTTGGGGCTAGGGGGGTTAAAAAGTGCCCCACCTTTTTTTTAGCTTTTCCTGCACGGTGGAATATATTTTAATCTACATCGAAAACTTAATGATGTGCATCCTGCAGCATGAAAAAGGAAGAAGAAAAAGAAAAGAAGTTCACCCTTCCTGATGCTATACTGTCTGCAAAGTGCCACTTCGTTTTGGAAGAAAGATGTGTTTCGATAACTTTCATCTAGGACAACTTGCACGATGGGATTATGTATGTCTCACTCTGTAATTTCTGAAATTCCCACTATGTCTTTATTTTCATTAAAATCCTGTCCATGCCTCAAATAATTGAGTCATCACGCATCTTCACATCATTTCTTGACCTTCCTGCACTTCCCACGCACATGCCACCCATGCTCAAGATCCACCCATGCTCTTTCATTCCCATAATACAAATTTTTTTCACTTTAAAACACGTCAAATATAATTTTAATCTAGTGCGAGTGTAATTTATCCTTATGGGGTTTAGTTTCGTTATTGTACAGTAGTATAGGGGGTTAAATAATCCTTAACAGTGAGGTCACAGTCAACCTAGGTCTCGCTCCGATATCTGACGATATCCAACAGTCGTGACGTCAGCAGAGCTCGAGTATACAGCCTATGGTATAAAGGTAGCTACCCTGAAGGGGTCGAATAGCGTATAAGCAAATAGTATACATGGTCCAGGAGTCCAACTCAGACTATAAAGAGATTTTAAGCTTAAAGATTCAAAAGTTCAGAGAGAAGTTTGGACCAGGGGATACTCTTTGTGGACGCGTGTCTACAAGCAGCAGCACAAATATTTTTACTCAAACATCCCACATATATATCTGTATACGAATGTACCAGCGATCTTCAACCTTTTCCATTTCATGGCATACGTATACTGATTATTAAAATTCTCTGCTCTTGTATTTTTGGTGATACCATAGAGAAGAAGAGAGTTAACATTTTGATTGAGCCAGAAATAAGGTTAGTTGTCTACCTCTCATTCAGCCCTTCGTTTGATAATGTAAAAGAGAAGATATCAGTACTTTCAAATAAATGAGAAGATACCGTATGTTTCAGAGATTCTCGCAATTTTCCTAAAAATTCTCACAACTCATCTGGCTAAAAATCATTAGAATACAGACAGCAGTTTACTTTGAAGTCTGATCTAAATATATTTTCAAGGGACATATCTTCGTATTGACAGAGAATAATTTCTTAAGCAAACGAACTGAATTATTCCCCTATACCTTGGCGTATATGATGGCCAAGCATCAAGGTGTCATCGTGTTTTACCCGAGTACAGGGTCGGCAATGGTTTTTCCTGATGAGTAATATAAGACCGCCGTAACGGTATTTCAAGGATTAACACTAACCTCGAACTTCCTTCAAGTAGGAATTCATCTATTGGCGAAGATGAGAACGATGTCGCTATACCATCATACATTATGGTGCACGTTACTGACCGATAGTTCCAGTATTAAAGAATCTCGATCATAATCAATTTTCACTGTCGAAGTATGAAAGATGCAATTGTTAGGTATGCAATTTTCTAGCCAGAAGTTCGTCTGTGAAGAGACTAAAAGTTCCGCGAATGATACCACCAAGGATCGTTATATTATCAACGTAATGCACGCGAAACTCCCGTATAACCTCTTTGTCACGAAACTCCCAGCTTGGAAGTCGTTTATGATCATTTTTAATGACTTATCGCGTACATATTTGCTCGTTGTAGTCAAAAATGTGAAATGCAAATATTCACGCAGCCATCCTCCATAACTTCGTGAATTTCCTAACTTCCTAACTAAGCTTATAAAACTGCGTAAGAATACGTTGTTGCACGAACGGTGGTTACATAGTTCTAGGGATTTGCGAGTGGTTCTTTCATTTGTTATGAATTACGAATATCGTGCTCCGCTTTTTCTGTGTATTCCTGCGAGTTCATGACGTGCCACGGAAATTTCTTGGAAAAAATGTGCCGGATTATCTCACAGGCTTTGCTACTGCTAGCGTTTGTTTCATTATCATTGTAATCGTCTAACTTTCTTGTTTCTAAGTGCTTATTGTTACTGCATAATCGGTAAATATGAAATGACTGAAGAATATATCAATTTGGAAATAGAAAAGGTATTAACCCTTTGCACTTGAGAGGTAACTCTCAGTCGCCATTTGTTTTATTGATATAACTTAAATAAAACGAATATGGGCTGATAATTATATTAAGAATAACTACGCATGAAATATTGAAATAAAATAATTCTATTCATTCATTTTTCATACATATACATGATTCTTTTAATTTTATTTTAGCATAAAAGGTATCAGTGAGCTTATAAAACGCTAAGAAAAGCTTCGAATTACTGTTTCCTTACAGTGGAAAAATCTCCGAGAACAAAGGGTTAATTTTTTTTACGAGTGAGCATTTTTCGGAGAGGAAATTGTCTTTAAGGCAGCCTTAGGACGATCTTCCATCTAACTCACTAGCGCCACCATGGCTCGTATCTACGACGTGCCGTAATATCGTGTATATCGTTCAATTATTTTCTGATTTTACTGACGTAAGCTTGGAATTTTGTTCTTACTACGTGTCTCACATTATACGCATAAATTTTTCAGCTGTCTGTGTACGGCTATACTGTGGAAAGTGTTAATTGCTAGTTACCGAAGAGGGTAAAACTTTTTAGAATTTCTTGAAACTTTTGACGAGAAGATTATTTAAATAAACATGCTCTGAAGCTATACAGTAATCTGTTTCTGTGTGTTGAAATCAACTTTTGTGTCTACTCTAAGTTTCTGAAGAGTACTAGGGAAGGGGTAGGATTGAAGAAACTTTAGATAAGGTTCAAAATGTTTATAGGAGCTTTGGTGTTTTTATATCGACATTATAGCTATTTAAAAGAATTCTTATTTATAGTGTGACTTAAATAGTTAATAATTAATATATTATCATTCTTTTACACTCCACTGGCACCATTATAATCATTAATCTGCAATTTGTTACTTGGTTTTGAGAAACTTGAATAATGCTACTCAATAAAGAAATTCACGGATGTTCTTAATTTTTCCTTTTAAAATTAAAGAAAAGATTCAAATTTTTAGTTTTTAAATATTTTTCACTTCGAGAAGCTGTTTAGAGTCTTTGATCTACCAGATCAAGAAATTCACGGCGTGCAGAGTTAATTTTATTAAAATAGATAATGATTAGTGATTAAAGATTAGTGATAAAATGTTGAACCTTTCTAAAATTTTCTAAATATACTACGTGTTAGTAGCCTATTTTAATTTTCCTTCTTTCCATAAAATTATAGTAAATGTTAATTTTACTTTAAAGAAATTTTTCTTCTATTAATTACATCAGTATTTACTACGCTATAATAAATATGTAAATAAGGAACGAGTAGATAGTGAACTGATATTTAAGATAATCACAAAGTTTTTTGATCAAAGATGGAATCCCCATAGGATGCCCCTAGGTTCTCCCCAGAATGTTCCAAACATATTATCTAATAGCCTGTTTCAATTTTTCTTCCATAAAATATAATAAATATCAATTTTATTCCGACAAATTTCCTGCTGCATGAATTATACTACGATGAGTAATAACGCAACCTAACGAACTGGCACCAAACGTAATCGAAAAGATTCGCGATGAAGATTGCACCCAGTCAAACATACTATCCATCAATAGTCTATTTCAATTTCTTTTCACTCTGTGAAATATAATAAATGTTAATTTCATGCTAACTTCATTTCCCCTTTTCGTTCATTCTTCGACTCAACGAACTCGCGAAAATTAATTATTAATCCCAAGATCTTTAAAATCCTTCCATTTCCATTCAATTGATTCGATATTTTCCTAAACGAAAATTAATTCTTCATTAAAATCCCCGTATCGTAATATTCCGAATGAATGGTTCACTGTTGATCGATCGAAAGATGTTACCATGAAATTGATAATAGAGTGGTCGCGACTCGGGAATTATGGGAACAAACGCGACCGACGGTGCCTATTGATCATGGTTACTCCGGGCTAAACCGAGAAATAATTAAATCGGCTATCAAGAAACGCGGTGCACCGTGTCGCTGGGAATATTATTTCTTAATTAATTAAGACGTCTGCCTTATCAACGTACCTCCACGTTAAGGTTCACTTATGGAACTCCACGACATTGCTAGACTAATTAATTAACCCATGGATTTGTACGTTGTAGCTCGAAGGGGAGTACAATAGACCGCAGATAACGGTTGCGGAGTAGAATAGGATGGGATAGAATAGCTATGGGATAGAATAGCAGTGGAATAGCTGTATCGACGTGCAACAGTGTTCTGATCCATCCTGTGTTTCTTCAGTTCCGTGTTTTTATTCCCGACGATATTCGCCTGGTAATGATCATCCGTGAATTGCATGGGAAAACTCGATTAATCCGTGATACGTGGTTCCTTCAGGATGAGCATGACGTCGTAGCACGAACTGTATGGCGGTCATCGAGACGGTGTAAATGGAAATTATACGTTGTGTTCGTGGAGTGGAAATTGATTCGTCGTGAGGAGGTTAGGGCACCTGTTTTCGACTCGGCTCCAAATGGTCCTAGTTTGGGCCTGGCTAGGGATGGGGTGCCTGAGGATTGCACCTTGCTTCTCGATGGTTTGTGCTAGGTGACTAACTAGAGATAGTGTAAGTTCGAATGCTTTATTGTGATTGGATCATATTTGTTTAATTAGTTTGATAGGTGTGGTATTTATTTTTGTTTATTTTATTTGTTGTGGAAGTGATCTGTGATAGAGTGGTTCATGGTTCGGATCTGGAAATTTGGAGGATCTCAAGGGTCTCGTGGTTAGCTTTTGTTCTTATGGACATCATGTGTTGGGATGCACATGCTATTTTGGCGAAGTACGTATTTTACCAAAAGAAACTTTACTGACATTTTCACTTTCTTATTTTTTATGTAAAAACGAAATAGAAAAATTAAATAAATATATCTGTAAAAGGGTACATATATATGTACATTTAAAACATAATTAGATATTGCAGACGTGTCCTTTCATATATATAAAAGAAATCGTTGTTAGTAAGTCAGAATAGGTAAGAATAAATATTGATGTCATTGTAAGAATATCATATATTTAGGATAAAAAATTGTAAGACATTTCAAGCGACCAAATATTCTTACAGTTTTCATCCATCTATTCCATCTATTCTTTTGAAATAAACAATCTATAATTTTCAATGATTTTCTATAAACCTATGATCCATTCGTTCATATCCAAAAACATACTCGAATGCCTTAATACAACCATCACACGTAATCAGTTTATTTACAGATCAAATAAATTAAACTTCGACAACGATCTCATAATCCCTAGAATCATCATAAATGGTCTTACTGATATAGTAATCTGTACTTCTCAATCATCTGTTAGCATCCCAAACAGTCCACATCCAAAGAAATAATCGAACAATTCCGCGATCATATAATCAATCTAGCAATCGTCGCACAGCTGACTACCCATCTAACTGCCTACCTATCGATCAAATTAATCAAGTTTCAATAATGATCCCACAATTATCATAAGTGGCTTCATCGATATAGTAATCTACACTTCTTAATCGGCCATTAGCATCCCAAAAAGTCTGCATCTAAAAATATCATTGACTAATTCTACAATTATCTAAAACAATCTTCACACAGATACGTACCCACCTAACTACCTATATATCTATCGATCAAAGTAACGAAGTTTCAATAATAATTCCATAATCATCATAAATGGTCTCAGCAAAACAGTAATTTACTCTTCTTAATGGGTCATTAGCTCCCTAAAGAGTCTGCATCTAAAGATATAATTGACTGACCCCATAATCATTTAATACAATCTCCACACAATCTCCCTATCAAACTAATCAAGCTTCAACAGTGATCCCACAATCATGATAAATGGTCTCACCAGTACAGTAATCTACCCTTCTTAATCGTTCATTAGCATCCCAAAGAGTCTACATCCAAAAACACCATTGACTGATACCGAAATCATCTAATCCAATTCTTATCTACCTTCCTACCGACTAAATTAAACAAATTAAACAAATTTCGATAACGATCAATTTTTTTCGTCTCATAGCTGATTATTTCATACAAATCTTCCTTTTCAACCATCGGTACAAAAGAATGGTAACCAGATTGAAGCTATCGATCCCATTTATACCGTAGCTTGTTTATCCGATTGTTCCCTAGCAAAACTAGCGAAAGCAAGGACGAAACAAAAATCCACTTGCTCCCTTTATCTCTTGCGCCCTTTGTCGGCCAGTGTGGAGCATCGACGCGCCATTATGCTTTCAGTTCGGCTGGATACGCTTGCCAGGGGTGGAAAAAGTTGACAGCTGGAGGATGCCATCATCGATCGAGCGCAACGCGAATTTCAGATCGTTATTTACCTTGCCGCGAGTTCGTAGGCTGCAGCAAGATCTCGGCTCGTATGCAAATAGATATTTCATTCCTGTCTACAGGAACAGGGATCGAGAGGTCAGAGGGTAAGGTGATTTTCTCCGGGGAAATTCAGCAAAGGGTACTCTCCGACTCGGTCGTCGTACAGGCCACGAACCGTGTCGTGGATACGAGCGATTTTCTTTGTTTTTTCGCGGTCCGCGACCGGGATCTCGCAAGAGCCCCGCTGCCCATCGACTTTCTTTTTTCGATTACAGTTCATTTCCCTCGATGATTCGCCGCGTGACATCCGGCTGAATGACTTCTATCCGATCCGAGGCATCCCATTCTCCATTCCCGCGAAAGTTAAATTACGATGAGATAATTAACGCGGCTTTTCGTGATCTTACCGGTTTACCTAAGAAATTAATTCCGGTTTTAATTAAGTTTATGGCGCTGTCGTTCGCCTGATGGACGTTCCAGGGATGGGAACATGGGTTGCTTCGTTTTTCTGCACTTAGGAATATTTCTGGCCTTCGAAATTGGACTTTCGAAGATCATTTAAACAGGTTAAATAGGTTTCCAAAATTGCTTTTTATTTTTTAATCCCCTATATATTAAGGGGTTAATGAAGGTTTTAACGTGTTTTGAATCTTATTTAGTTTATTTAGTTTATTTAGTGCTATTATTAAAATTATATATATTAATACCGTTATTTAGTGTTATTTTCCATAAAAATGTTAAAAATTATTATTTTTTTGCAAAATGAAATTCGAATAGAAAGTGAACAAAAGACGAAAAGGTAGAATATAAAATAATTCCTGTTTTAATATTATAGTAATATTTTCTGTTATAATTTTTCATTGAAAATTCATTGTTACGTTCTCCATGAGTTATTTATTAAAATAATTCCTGCTTTAATATTATAGTAATATTTTCTGTTATAATTTTTCATTGAAAATTCATTGTTATATGCTCCATGAGTTATTTATTAAGTACCAGTGAATATTATAATAAAAATTATGTAAAAAAGGAAAATTATCAATGAATGTAAAAGTACTAGAAGAAGTTAGGTGTCTAGAATTTATTTTATAAATTGTAATAAATATTGTTCCGTATATATTTAATAGAGGTTCACCGATATATGCACAATACATATATGCAAATTATACAAATTGGTACATTGGCGCCGGTATTTGATAAATATTGAAGAATGGGAATAACAAATATCAACACATATAATCAAAATGTAGCTCCAAAATGGCGGAAAATATCGACTAATGAGGCGTGTTTGTAAAATTAATAATTAATCTGTCAATTAATTAACAGAAAGCTACACTCGTCAAAAAATGAAAATATTCTGGTAATACGATATTTTAAATTGACTAACGTCACAGTTTGAAAATTAATGACTAGTTTTACTATAAATTTCTACAGAACATATGTGAAAATATGGGGTTCCGTGTTTCGAGAAATTCACATTTTTTAATTTTGAATTAATGCTGTAAAACGGAGGAATTTTCGTGGAAATTTCACATTTATTTTTGAAATTATTATTTTAGAGGAATGTGTAATATCGCAGATCTAAAATCGTGATAAATTTTTGCCTTGAATTAATTTTCGAAATTGTTGAAATTTCACTGACACAATTGAACATGATTATGAAGAAAAATACATTTTCCATTCACTGAAATATTTTAGGGACTTTTAACATTATTTTATAAAATTTTGTCGCAATATAAGGAAGAGCCACATGTTTTAAATAAAAGATTCAGTCCAAGTTAAGTTTTCCAGTTATTTTCTTTCTTTTTATAAAATTATTTTATAAAATTTTTAGATATTATTTTATAAATTTTTGTCGCAATATAAGGGGAAGAGCCATATGTTTTAAATAAAAGATTCAGTACAAGTTTTTCAGTTATTTTCTTTCTTTTTAAACGATTATTTACTGTTTCTCGAGAAAAAATATCTTAATTAGAAGATTATACTCGACTTTATAAATAGACGTAATCTCTTAAGGATACCGAGCATTTTACCCCCTTTTATGAGTGAATAAGACGGCTTCCTTTCATTTTACAACTGAATAAACATAAAAATTCGAAAATTTCAATAGGTGTATCACCGACAGTTAATTAATCAATTATATTTTATCTACGTGTATGTATATTTGTTTTCGTGCTTTCTAGAAACGGTACAATGATTAATAATGTTGTAGGAATTAATTTGCGGTTGATAGTCCTTTGAAACTGCGAATGCGCGTTTAATATTCTATGGATACGTTTCAATTTACATTCAGGTATAATTTAATTAGTCACGTAATAATTGAGTGCTTTACATGTCCATTATATATTTCATGCTACATATTGTTGTAAATAAATGGCGGTGGTCTTTCATCAATAGTGATGCTGCATAGTTTATTTGCGTCGAAGGTATGTTTATGAATAATATACAATTACCCTACGCAATTTTATTCTATAATTCTAATTAATATGCAATAGTATATGATTCCAGAAATACATGAAAGTGTATAATTTGAACCATACGAAGGTTAAAATGATAAACTTTCTCTTCTAATTTTAATACGAAGTCCCTCGATTGGGACTTAAATTCTTTTGCATATATAATTTCTATTCTTTCCTTTTAATGTTAATTAACGTAATAAATTAGGGGTTAAGTTATATTTAATAAATATACAGTAATAATTCTATAAATATGTATGAATATATAATTAAAAACAGAAAATAATTTAAAAGTGTATAATAATAATTAATAACACTGTTTAACACGAATTTTAATGTACAATATCCATTGGAAAATTTTTGTAGTGTTTATTTTCTTAAAAATGAATCCGTAATGGAAATAACTGTATCACACTCACTTTTTGAAAATTGTGAATTTTTCTGAAAAGCTTGTTTCTCTAGTCTCGACAGTGCCGAAACTATGCGTAATTTCTAGTACCAAGTATAATGAACTAACATGAAACAATCTATGGGGGAAAGATACAATTGTGTTATAAAAATATTAGAAAATTGGCAAAGTTCAAAAGGAACTTGGAAAATTTACAATAGATAGGAAATATCTTAAACTTGGAGCGTAGCTCTTAGCTTGATGTCATTTCCCAAAAATTTTTCTTTGGAAAGCATTAAAAGAGCTCTCATGCTGACAATTTTGGGTCCAACAATTATTAAAATGTCTTAAACTTATTATTAACTTATATATAAACTATAATTAACTTATATCTAGTTAATGACTGCTTTATAACTAATTTATGACTAACTTATAACTAATTTATGACTAACTTATAACTAACTTATCGCTGGCTTGTAATATTTCAACTTTGGTGCATAGCTCTTAGCTTGGTATCGTTTCCCAAAAATTATTTTTTGGAAAACGATACCAATTACTAGGTCTCACCACGTGGAGGTGGCTACGCATCGAGACCCGGACATGCACCCTAGTGGCGCATCCTACTGGTGCTACTTGTGTCAAAGATAACCTAATCTAACTTAGAGCGAAAGAAGTTAAAGCGACTCTACTGACACTTCATTAAATTTCGTGTCGTACAAAAGGGGTTTCGGTTCGATATACTATAACTCTACTTTCGCAACACTAAGATATTTAAATAAAGATATAACTAGGGAATAAAATGTAAAAGACGCGAGCAAGTGAAAAATCGCGGAGCGCCCGAACGGGTTCGTGATTATTCGAAAGACCGACTAGCCTACGAGATCGTTTGGATGACTTACGAACCATGGAGTTATCGAGTACACGAGAGTACGTCGCGCAGGCTAGTCGGTACTTAAGAACGATCGCGATTATCGCGAGAACAATTATGTTCTACTTGGTAAACGAGAGGGATAAAATAGGAAAAATATGAAATGTATATATTCGCTCCAAGTTAGGTAGTTTACCTTTGTACAGATAGCACGCACATGGAACTTAGTCTACATATCTATCTTATCACTACTTAGATCTACTTAGATCTAACGCACGCATCCCGCGTCGTCCATTGATGTGTTCTAAATGAAGTCTTGAGGAAACTTGAGAATCTTGAGAAACCTAAAAGCTAAAACAGAATATATTATTGTTAATATAAACCTGGAATGAAACGAGGAAAGAAAACGAACGAATAGAAACCATGAAGGTTAACCAAGTGGAAGGAGCAAGCCATCGATGAGACAGAAACAAACCAACGATGAGACAAAGAAATCAACAACGAAACATTCGAATATTATACGAAATATCCGAATGATCGAATGAAAATGAATGGAAACGAAAAAATAAAATGTGAAAAGAGAATAATAATTAAAACCTGAAAGAAAATAAATTAGATCTGAAAATAAAAATTATTAATAATCCAACGATGAGACATAAAGAACCCAACGAAGAGACATTCGAATATTGTACGAAATATTCGAATTCTCAAATAAAAATAAATAGAAACGAAAAACAACATCTGAAAGAAAAAGAAAAGATTAAATCCTAAATCAAGAAAAAATAATAAAAGTCTGAAATAGAAAAGAAAATTAATACCTGAAAACAAAAAAAAAAAAAAATTAGTAAATTGTTTAATGGGGTGGGGTGACGGTGGGGTAGCCATCCCCAACCTCACTTCGGACTTCCACCCCTCACGCACTATGAAAATTAGATGTTACACTTCCGAAGTCGAATTGACAAATGACTTTTGCTATGTCGCGTCGCCCCTTATATAGTCGCTGATCGGCCGAGCTCCCCACTCCGATTGAAAATTTTCGAACTTTGTCGATTTTTATTAATTATTAATTTTCCGCTGTCATGGCCGATAATTTATTAATTTTTTCACTTTTACTATAAATATACGCTGCGAGCAATTTGTTATTAGCAATATTAATTTGTTATTAACAATAAGTGTAATAGTTTATAAACTTTTTGGCAAAGTATACATATATTTTAACGTAAGTGCATTTTATATTTGAGTAACAGCCAATAATTTATTAATTTTTTCACTGTTATTATAAATTTCCATTGTGATCAATTTCTTATTAATAATAAATTTAGTAATTTATACATGGTTTATAAAGTAAAACTGCATTTGCTTCCCCATAGCATAAATTTCTATGATATGTATACGTATGTTAAAATATCCTTTCTTACAAACATCACTCACTTTTACATCAAAGTATATTAACCCTTTGCACTCGAAAGACGCCTGTCAGTCGCCATTTAATCAGATTCTAAAGATCAATGTTAATTAATATATCAAATTTAAAATTACCCAACGATGCGTGGAATGTCGATGCAAAATAATTCTACGTCTCAATTTGCATAAGATTTCTTATTTCCCGTTTTAAAAATATCGTCGACTGTATGGCAGAATATCTTCGAATTACTATTCTCCTGTAACGAAAAAATCGCCGAGTGTAAAGGGTTAAAAATCTGTGTCAACCATTACCACAATAGTCTCGCACATCTCTCTTAATACCAATCTTTTGTGCATCAACTTCATCGCAAACAACCCTAACAGGTTCTGTCTTTATCACCAAAGTCATAAAAATATTATCTTTTTGACCTTTTCCATTTTGCAAATTTTTCTGTAACTATAAAGAAGTAAGAATTCGATGCTTCTCTTTTAAAATTGGTAAATTTTGTTACCATGACATATAGAAAAATTGTACATAAATTAATATATCAAACTGTTTTATTAAAATATGTCATACATTATTTTAAACTTAATATTCATTTTTAACACAATTTTCTAATTGTCGACTGAGAATTCATTTTTGCTCAGTTTCCTCATTTTTGAGGAAAGAGCTAATAACAGTACTGCAATTGACAGTACAGGCATTTACAGTAGGAATTTCGTCAGGTACTGAGACACTGTGTAAATAAAGAATAAACCGCTATTTCCAAAATTGTTTGAATGGATCTCCAGCACCCCTAACGCCAAACGACCACAGTGGACATTTGGTCCGTCGCTGTGGGAACGTGCCACATGAATCGCGAACTCATCGGTGGTTATTTTAAAAAAGTACACACGAAGTTAAACAGAACGAACGTAACGTGGTAAAAAAATATATATAAACCGCAAAAAGGATTAGAAATTACATTTTCTGGAAAGTTTTCAGTCTACTGCCTTGCTATAAAAATGGTAAAATACAAAAACTGTATGGTAAAACTATATGGTAAAATACAAAATAGCATCCAAATACAATACCATACAAAAATTTGGAATCTTAAATTTCTCCATTTGT
Organism: Eufriesea mexicana; assembly: GCF_001483705.2. Classification (NCBI taxonomy): domain Eukaryota; kingdom Metazoa; phylum Arthropoda; class Insecta; order Hymenoptera; family Apidae; genus Eufriesea; species Eufriesea mexicana. The sequence goes on from NW_016912643.1 coordinate 59,659, forward strand.
ATATAAAAAATAAAAATGGTACAATACAGAAACTATATGGTAAATATACTATGTGGTAAAATTATATGGTATAATACAGAACAGATACAGTACTATCCAAAAATTTAGAATCTTAAATTTCTCCATTTATATACAAAAATTTTGGTGTATAATTTATAAAATTAATTAAAATTTCGATACAAAAATAGAATTTCTGTCTAAAATTTATATACAAAATTGCAATATTAATTTAAAAATTGTTTTTCTCGGATACCAACGACAATTTTTTAATTTTGATAGCATTTTATCAGAGTTTTCTGTGGTAACAAAATATCTCTTCTTTTCTAATTTTTGGGTTGCATGGAAGTCATATTAATTTTAACCATTTTGTCATTAATTTTATTTCTTCGAGTATAAATGTGCCTATAATTATGAAAGTGGTCTAAGTCATCGACATAAGAGGAACGATTTTATTATTTATTTCATGTTGCATTCATTTATATTACGATAAAATATATTTATTTTTTACAAAACAGTGAAGAATTGAATCGTTAGATTAGTTTGTAGCTTTATCGCAATTAATTTTATAATTTATGACGTATTTAAAAGCCGAAGCTTTTAATATTTCAGAAGCAAATATAAGTGACTTAGACTACTTTCATAATCACAGGCACATATATAATATAAATCGCATGTAATTTAAAAATATCCTGTAAATGTTTATTTTTTAAACATTTCTTGTATCTTTTATATTTTTCATACTGTACATATTGCTTGTGGAATATTTTTTTTATATAATAATCATATTATAATACCATATAGACAATATGATTATTATATAATTTAAAAATATTGTATAAATATTATGTATAATATGAATAATATATATCAAAAATATATATAGGTAATATATATATATATATACAATATGAATAATACACGATTCAAAAATACTGTATAAAAATTGCATGCAGTATAAATAATGTATAATATATTAAAAATATATAAATATTATCAATAATAAGAAAAAGGTATCTGATTTTGAACGATTGAAATTACTCGTGCACTGATAATTTTAAGGCAAAATTGCAAAATTTAACAAAAGGTTCTACTCTAATTAATTTTATTTTTAAATGTTTTTATATTCTCGTATTAAGACTACTTTCATAATCACAGGCACAAATATTTAAAGATATTAAACAGAGAGTTTTATTATCGAAAACAAAGATTGGCATGAAAATATTGTAATCCATTTCTGGAAATTTTTAATCAAACCAGGTCTTGGAATATTTTGAACGTTTACCAAAGTACCATTTGCATTTCTGTACACGCTAGCCTGATCGATCGATCACGATCTAGGTTGCGTTTGTCGAAATAGAATCAGTGACAGATATTTAGAAATTTATTGCGTTTTCTGTATGTCGCTTCCGCGCCTTCGAGTATCGTGAATATTCATGTTTCTACTCGAAATAGCTGACCAAATTTTGGTAGCCATTGCGCGGTCATTGTGACTCTTGCCGCCGCTCGATTTCTCGATAAATTTTCTAATTTCAGTTCAAACGAAACGCGAGAGTCACTCGCGATATTTCTGGTATCACTGCAGAAATACCTAGAAATCATATTGTCCTTCCCTCTGACAAAATTTCAAGCGTTCTGAGAATTTTCGAATCGAAATTTCGTAAGAATTTCGAGCATGCACGGGACATCGACTCTAACCAGTACTGCTTGAAATTCTTTTTATCTCGACAGTTTGTCTTATAGTTAGTATTTTATTTTGCTTTAATTTTTTTCGCGTTTTTAGTTTTTTCCCCCCTTTTTTCCTAAAAATAATTCATTATCAGGTATAAATGGTTGAATTATAATCGTAGACAGTGTTTTTGATAAATCGTTTCGTTTGATAAAAAGGGAAATCGAAGTCTAATTATTTTTATTTTTCTTGTTTCGTGTAATGAATATTAATATTCTAATATTGCATTGTATATATGTTATGTATTTTATATTATAATATTATATTATATTAAAATTTGAAAATTATAATATCATAACTTTGTTTAATATTATACTATCAATTATATTCTATGTCATGAATATTATATTAATATTAGTTTACAAATTTTTTACCACATTAATATTAGAATCCTTTGTCACGTTTGTTTTTTCTTTTGTTTAATATTGCACATACTAATACTATAATATGACACTGTATATCAATTTAAAAATTATAATATCGTAA
>NW_016912643.1:62416-125166 GCF_001483705.2 Eufriesea mexicana
AAAAAAAAAAAAAAATTAGTAAATTGTTTAATGGGGTGGGGTGACGGTGGGGTAGCCATCCCCAACCTCACTTCGGACTTCCACCCCTCACGCACTATGAAAATTAGATGTTACACTTCCGAAGTCGAATTGACAAATGACTTTTGCTATGTCGCGTCGCCCCTTATATAGTCGCTGATCGGCCGAGCTCCCCACTCCGATTGAAAATTTTCGAACTTTGTCGATTTTTATTAATTATTAATTTTCCGCTGTCATGGCCGATAATTTATTAATTTTTTCACTTTTACTATAAATATACGCTGCGAGCAATTTGTTATTAGCAATATTAATTTGTTATTAACAATAAGTGTAATAGTTTATAAACTTTTTGGCAAAGTATACATATATTTTAACGTAAGTGCATTTTATATTTGAGTAACAGCCAATAATTTATTAATTTTTTCACTGTTATTATAAATTTCCATTGTGATCAATTTCTTATTAATAATAAATTTAGTAATTTATACATGGTTTATAAAGTAAAACTGCATTTGCTTCCCCATAGCATAAATTTCTATGATATGTATACGTATGTTAAAATATCCTTTCTTACAAACATCACTCACTTTTACATCAATGTATATTAACCCTTTGCACTCGAAAGACGCCTGTCAGTCGCCATTTAATCAGATTCTAAAGATCAATGTTAATTAATATATCAAATTTAAAATTACCCAACGATGCGTGGAATGTCGATGTAAAATAATTCTACGTCTCAATTTGCATAAGATTTCTTATTTCCCGTTTTAAAAATATCGTCGACTGTATGGCAGAATATCTTCGAATTACTATTCTCCTGTAACGAAAAAATCGCCGAGTGTAAAGGGTTAAAAATCTGTGTCAACCATTACCACAATAGTCTCGCACATCTCTCTTAATACCAATCTTTTGTGCATCAACTTCATCGCAAACAACCCTAACAGGTTCTGTCTTTATCACCAAAGTCATAAAAATATTATCTTTTTGACCTTTTCCATTTTGCAAATTTTTCTGTAACTATAAAGAAGTAAGAATTCGATGCTTCTCTTTTAAAATTGGTAAATTTTGTTACCATGACATATAGAAAAATTGTACATAAATTAATATATCAAACTGTTTTATTAAAATATGTCATACATTATTTTAAACTTAATATTCATTTTTAACACAATTTTCTAATTGTCGACTGAGAATTCATTTTTGCTCAGTTTCCTCATTTTTGAGGAAAGAGCTAATAACAGTACTGCAATTGACAGTACAGGCATTTACAGTAGGAATTTCGTCAGGTACTGAGACACTGTGTAAATAAAGAATAAACCGCTATTTCCAAAATTGTTTGAATGGATCTCCAGCACCCCTAACGCCAAACGACCACAGTGGACATTTGGTCCGTCGCTGTGGGAACGTGCCACATGAATCGCGAACTCATCGGTGGTTATTTTAAAAAAGTACACACGAAGTTAAACAGAACGAACGTAACGTGGTAAAAAAATATATATAAACCGCAAAAAGGATTAGAAATTACATTTTCTGGAAAGTTTTCAGTCTACTGCCTTGCTATAAAAATGGTAAAATACAAAAACTGTATGGTAAAACTATATGGTAAAATACAAAATAGCATCCAAATACAATACCATACAAAAATTTGGAATCTTAAATTTCTCCATTTGTATATAAAAAATAAAAATGGTACAATACAGAAACTATATGGTAAATATACTATGTGGTAAAATTATATGGTATAATACAGAACAGATACAGTACTATCCAAAAATTTAGAATCTTAAATTTCTCCATTTATATACAAAAATTTTGGTGTATAATTTATAAAATTAATTAAAATTTCGATACAAAAATAGAATTTCTGTCTAAAATTTATATACAAAATTGCAATATTAATTTAAAAATTGTTTTTCTCGGATACCAACGACAATTTTTTAATTTTGATAGCATTTTATCAGAGTTTTCTGTGGTAACAAAATATCTCTTCTTTTCTAATTTTTGGGTTGCATGGAAGTCATATTAATTTTAACCATTTTGTCATTAATTTTATTTCTTCGAGTATAAATGTGCCTATAATTATGAAAGTGGTCTAAGTCATCGACATAAGAGGAACGATTTTATTATTTATTTCATGTTGCATTCATTTATATTACGATAAAATATATTTATTTTTTACAAAACAGTGAAGAATTGAATCGTTAGATTAGTTTGTAGCTTTATCGCAATTAATTTTATAATTTATGACGTATTTAAAAGCCGAAGCTTTTAATATTTCAGAAGCAAATATAAGTGACTTAGACTACTTTCATAATCACAGGCACATATATAATATAAATCGCATGTAATTTAAAAATATCCTGTAAATGTTTATTTTTTAAACATTTCTTGTATCTTTTATATTTTTCATACTGTACATATTGCTTGTGGAATATTTTTTTTATATAATAATCATATTATAATACCATATAGACAATATGATTATTATATAATTTAAAAATATTGTATAAATATTATGTATAATATGAATAATATATATCAAAAATATATATAGGTAATATATATATATATATACAATATGAATAATACACGATTCAAAAATACTGTATAAAAATTGCATGCAGTATAAATAATGTATAATATATTAAAAATATATAAATATTATCAATAATAAGAAAAAGGTATCTGATTTTGAACGATTGAAATTACTCGTGCACTGATAATTTTAAGGCAAAATTGCAAAATTTAACAAAAGGTTCTACTCTAATTAATTTTATTTTTAAATGTTTTTATATTCTCGTATTAAGACTACTTTCATAATCACAGGCACAAATATTTAAAGATATTAAACAGAGAGTTTTATTATCGAAAACAAAGATTGGCATGAAAATATTGTAATCCATTTCTGGAAATTTTTAATCAAACCAGGTCTTGGAATATTTTGAACGTTTACCAAAGTACCATTTGCATTTCTGTACACGCTAGCCTGATCGATCGATCACGATCTAGGTTGCGTTTGTCGAAATAGAATCAGTGACAGATATTTAGAAATTTATTGCGTTTTCTGTATGTCGCTTCCGCGCCTTCGAGTATCGTGAATATTCATGTTTCTACTCGAAATAGCTGACCAAATTTTGGTAGCCATTGCGCGGTCATTGTGACTCTTGCCGCCGCTCGATTTCTCGATAAATTTTCTAATTTCAGTTCAAACGAAACGCGAGAGTCACTCGCGATATTTCTGGTATCACTGCAGAAATACCTAGAAATCATATTGTCCTTCCCTCTGACAAAATTTCAAGCGTTCTGAGAATTTTCGAATCGAAATTTCGTAAGAATTTCGAGCATGCACGGGACATCGACTCTAACCAGTACTGCTTGAAATTCTTTTTATCTCGACAGTTTGTCTTATAGTTAGTATTTTATTTTGCTTTAATTTTTTTCGCGTTTTTAGTTTTTTCCCCCCTTTTTTCCTAAAAATAATTCATTATCAGGTATAAATGGTTGAATTATAATCGTAGACAGTGTTTTTGATAAATCGTTTCGTTTGATAAAAAGGGAAATCGAAGTCTAATTATTTTTATTTTTCTTGTTTCGTGTAATGAATATTAATATTCTAATATTGCATTGTATATATGTTATGTATTTTATATTATAATATTATATTATATTAAAATTTGAAAATTATAATATCATAACTTTGTTTAATATTATACTATCAATTATATTCTATGTCATGAATATTATATTAATATTAGTTTACAAATTTTTTACCACATTAATATTAGAATCCTTTGTCACGTTTGTTTTTTCTTTTGTTTAATATTGCACATACTAATACTATAATATGACACTGTATATCAATTTAAAAATTATAATATCGTAACTTTTTTTAATAGTACATTGTAAATTATTTTGTAATATATTAATATTAATATAATATTTTATGCTATGAATATTATATTAATATTACTTAAAAAAATTTTTCTCACACTAATATTGGAGTCCTTTGTCACGTTTGTTTTTTCTTTTGTTTAATATTGTAAATACTAATATTATAATATGACACTGTATATCAATTTTAAGATTATAATATTAGGACTTTGTCTAATATTACCTCGAAAATACTTATATTGGCAAAAGTGTGTTTGAACTTTGGTCACTCTTATTTTCCTTATATAATATTATCAATACAATAATATTAGAAGTATTCACATAAAAATCCCGCGTACGTCTGTCATCGTGTAACTTCGATAAAGAGAAACGAAATATTCAGATTTTTCAATATTACGATCAATAAATATTATTCAGCACTTCCTGTGAATATATATGTTTCACAATTTCGCGTAATTAATTTCAAATTAAACGGTATGTTTAACAATCCGGAAAAAAAAAATAAAAACAAAAATGAAGTTACATATCTCGCAGCTGATACCATTGAACGAGATCTCTCTGCTCGAAGATAAATTAAAAATATTAATAACATTCGTAATAGTATAAAACGATGCAACATAATTTTTACGTGGAATTGGAAAACAGAATTCATTCTACTCTGGTTAGGTGCTTTAATTCTTCGCTTTCAGGTATTATCACTCGATCCTGGGCGGTTCTCATCGTGGCTTAGACCGAGATTGCAATTTGTATACCTCGAACAGCCGAAAGCGTGCGTGGATCTAGGGGTTGTTGGTCGAATACTTTATCTGGACGCAGAATTAATTAAATTCGCGGCACTGTCAATTTTTTCACGTTTGCCGTTTAATTCGCTTATGAATATTCACGACACACGCGTGTATTAGAGTCTGCGGTGGTACTTAGAGAATTATCTCCCCGATCTCATCCGCGTTAACATAGCTCTGGCGTGTTGCACAGAGATCTAGGCCCAGGTAACCACGGGCTTAAGCATTCGCCGATTTACCCGCTAATTAGGTATAAAACGTTGTTCCTGAAGAACGATGCCAGGCTTGTGATTAAAGCAACCGACTCGAGCGATGGTAGATGTTTTTGAAGGGTTAATATTCGTTTTTGAATTGATTCCTTTTGCTTATTTATAATCCATATTTCGAAGGATCAGTATCAGTTGCTGAAACAAATGATTAGCAGTGACACGATGACACTTTCAACCATATTTCGAGTGTAGAATTCGTAGTTATCGCATATCGTCATTAGATCGTCTTTGTTTGACAATGATTAGTGACAGAGAGTTTTTTAACTCTTTAACCCTTGCTGCGGCCCTAGGACCACTCGTCCCAGGTTAAGTGGATCCCTATTTATATTAATTTATATCCCTATTGTCAGTGTCCCTTGATTCGTATACACTCGTCGTCACCTAGTCACCACTTGGGTAAACCTTAGCAAGGGTCAATAAATCACCCTTAAGACGATAGGTATAAGGACCCAAATTATTTAAACATCCACCACCATGGAAAGACGTCGAAGCTATCACACACCCTCAATATTATTCACAATCAATAGGAAGACACACACTCACCACTTACATTTCGCACCAACCAATCAGTAGATAGACAAAACTTATAAAACTACCGAGACAGCAGTCACGAGGGGAGTTCTCCTAAAAATCTCTCGAAAACAGGACAAGCATCACGACCAGACTGTCAGCCAAAACCCATGACGATTAACTCAGTACGAGAGACAGTAACACGTCAGAATTCTGTAGTTCAACCCTAACTAGGTCTAGCTCTATTAATTTAGAGTAGGCCGCATCCCAGCAACATTGTCGCATCTCTGTAAACGGACCTTACTACCCCGCAAAACTCCCACCGTGCGAGTTGTAGTGTTCGAAACACAACAGAAATCTTGTAGCGTAAATCAAGTGCAAAAGGCTTGCGATGGGTAACCATGAAGATAACATATATAATGCTCGCGAAAGTTCACGGATGACTTAAGTCACCATTCGTGGCTTCGAATAGTGAATGGACTGTATCTTTATCTTGATGTTGTGTGTCTTTATAGCTGCGTGTTACTAGGTCTAGCATTTATATAGATCATTGGTAGTGCTATGTATTTTGTTATTGGATGGAGTTTCCAGATTTGAGGTTAAGGGTAGGGGTTACTAACTGAATTATTGCCCCATACTCCAGGTACTTGTCATATATGATGGCCAAGCGTTAAGGTGCCATCGTTTTTCACTTGGGATATGGGGTGGGCAATATGGTATTTCCTGATTAGTAATAATACCACTGAAACGGTATTTCAAGGATTAATAGAAGCATTGTTAGCTCTTCTGATCTTAACACGTGTCTTGACATCTTGGAGTATTACAACGAAAATAGCGACTAACATAAGCAGAAATGTGCACTGGTAATTTAAAATGCCTATCGTGGCAGCAACTTGACTCCATGGTACGATCAACTTCGAATCGTCCCGTCCGGAAAGGGTTAAATAGATAACTTGGAAGAATTCGAGTTTGAATGAGCAATTTCCAAATAATATCGTCGCTGGTAAAACTTATCGCTGGTATCGAACAGTGATCCAATAATTTTGACAGCAAGCTGTGGTCTATCGCAGATTTGAAGTTTTCGAGTAATTAATTTTCTAATTTCGACTTCTAATTTGTATTTCTTGTGTAAGTAGAGAGTGGATTGGGTCTGACCCATAACTCTCCAGAGTCCCAAAGTGACAGGAAGAAGAGCCACGTTGACCATCTCCATTTGCAAATACTTTCACACGAGTCACTCACAAGTACAAACACTGTCGATAGAGCTCAAACGAAGATAAATATAATTAATATAATTAATGAAATTCTAAAGATTTTTACGATGAACTCTCTCGCTGTGAGGTTGAGCACTTTATCTACGATGAAACGGGTACTTAGCTAGGCAACACGCGACATGTTTACGCTCGTGTTGGTGGATTAAACATATAGAAAGTGTTTTCTCAAAAATGGCCGGTAATGGCAGTGTTTGAGAGCTGCTTCCCATTCCGGACGTTCTAGGTATGCGCTGGTAACCTTTAGTTACGAGCAAACTTGATTAAGCCCAAAGAAGGGTTGCCGTTCCAGAGCATTTGTTTAGGGTCCTGGAACACGAGGGTCGTGTATGCGAGTGGTAAAGTAACACGGTGACTGTTAGTTCCCCTTTCATACGCTCGATTACACTTAATACGCATCATTTTTGTCAACCTGAATTAGGACTGGCTTGAAGAAGGGGATACTCCCACACCGTGCTCTGACACCTGCGATACTTTTAGGAGGGTGGTCCTTTGATTAAGTGTCATCGTGTAGGCTTTGGTGTATGAATGTTCGTGATGCTTGGTGTTCCTTGACGTGCTTTTGAGTGTAATGCGTTAAATGCGCATCTCACAATGGTGGCCTAGTTAGTGAAAGTCGTTTAACCTGTCCGCGAATCTGCTCGCTTAACTTTCCACGAATCTGCTCGCTCAACTTTCTACGAACCTGCCCGTTTAACTGTCCATGGACCTGCTCTATTAATTGTTTAGGAATTTGCTTGCTTAACTTTCCACCGACCTGCCCGTTTAACTGTCCACGAGCCTGCTCTATTAATTGACCTCGAATTTGCTCTTTTAACTTTCTACGAATCTGCCCGTTTAATTGTCCACGGACCTGCTTTCTTAACTATTCAAGAATCTGCTCCCTTAACTTTCCACTGACCTGCCCGTTTAACTGTCCACGGATCTGCTGTCTTAACTGTCCAAGAATTTGCTCCCTTAACTTTCCACTAACCTGTCCGTTTAACTGTTCACGGACCTGCTCTCTCCTCTGTCCACCGACCTGCTCCCTTAACTGTCAACAAATCTGCTCGCTCAACTGTCCACGAACCTGTTCGTTTAGGTGTCCATGATCGTGTCTGCTTAGATGTCCACGAACTTGTCCACTTAAGGAAGTATTCTTGTAATTCGGTGAATAAAAGTCGAGTTCTTTGGGATTTTTTTCGAAGGAAACCATGATACCTTTTGGTACGCAGTTTGCATATTCAGATTTATTTATATTTGAAGAATATTTGTAATTTCTTTTTTAGTGAAATTATTGAAAATTGTGGAAATTATACAGCCATAAGTAAATCATGTTTTTAAAAACTAGATTAACCCTTGAGGGTAACGATACAGAATATTTTACCTCATTTCCATTAATCTTATTAAGAATTGGTATTCAATTTTGATTTGATCCTGATAATACTAATTTTATTAATAATTTTGTCCATAGCAGTGGACAAAAATTAGATTAATTCCCAATGTACTTTGCTATAAGAATAATATGAATTTAGCTTAGGGTGATATTTATAATAGTTTTTAGAGTTAATAGCCTCAAAAATAATTTAATAATTTAATAATTAATAATAATTTTTATTTATAGAAATATTATTAGTACTCATAATATTCATAGACAAATATAGGAAATGAATATAGTGATAATTTAAACAAATTTTGCTAATTATGTAAAAATATGTAGGACACGTATGCAAATTACGTGTGATTCTATATAAGGAGAGTATCAGAATAGGAACGAAGAAGTTATAAGAAACTAGAAGACAACAAATGACATTTTAAACACTTCCTAATTTACGCGATGATTAAACTTTCGAGACAAATTAATTTGTTATATTTATTACGAAGGCGTCTTGAAACAGTGAAGCAACTCGTTAGCTTAATAGGTCAAGCGATATTTAGCTGAACTTCTTTATCTGAAGTCCTTTAAGTGGAGCAGCATGTTTAAGGACAGATTATTCATCGTAATTAATTTACATTAGTTGGTAACTCCGCTGCAAGATAAGTTCGTTGGCATAAAGTGGCGGCAACGAGTTATCAAGTTAGTATACATGAAACATTTCTGTGAAACATTATTATTTACTAATTTAATTCTAACTTATAATTTACTAATATCGCTATAACTTCTTAATTTTTTGATTGTCTTTTCCTTTAAAAAATTGTTCAAATATAATAAAACGAAAATTCATGCAGGCAAAATTAGTTTCTATTGTACTTTTCGTCACAAATGATGTTACGTTTTAAAAATTAATTTCAAACGTAACTCCACGTATTCGTAAAAGTTCATTGAAAATGTTAAGTACTTCGAAATTAGATTCGGGTTTGAAATTATTTTCTTAAATAATTTGTTTATCCAGCTGCTGGAATTATTCTCGAAGTGTCTTTATCATCAGTTTTCGTGTCTAGAATTTTTTCGTTAGGTGGATCTCCTCTGTCGTTAAAGGGTATGAACCAGATATGGGCATGGAGAGAGATTCGAAGAAGATACTCCATGATATTTATTAACTTTACAATGGTGAGATACGTCAAATTGACTCGTAATATTAGTGGTGTTGTACGTCAGATTGATTCCGTGTCACTACAATAATAGTGACTTGGTGTCAAATTGACTCTCTATCAATAGTGGCAACTTGCAGTCAAATTGACTCTTTATTAGTAGAGATGACTTGCTATTAAATTGACTTCGAACCGTCATTGGTGAGATCTAAGCATCTAGTAGAATATTTGCAAGATCTAGGTATCCAAAGATATGTCAAATTGACGTCATGTCATTACCAATGATGCTGAGTCAATTCGATTTCAAGTGATCACTATTAATAGGGAGTCAATTTGACTTCAAGTGACCACTATTAATAGGGATTCAATTCGATGTCAAGTTACCATTATTGACAGGGAGTTAATTTGACGTCAACGTTATCACATTATCACTAGCATTATGAAAATGGTGGTCACTATTTGAAAGATAATACACCCACCACCGGTTTAGTATTTTAACAAACTTTTATTAAAGCGAACATTCATATGCACAACTGAATTTATAATATCGAACTGCACAGAATGTACTATGCGATATGTGTACGTGGAATATGTGGAAAGTTCTGAGAATGAAATATAGACAGGATGTGAAGTATAGGCAGTAGGAGTTCTGAAATTTCTAATTTCACAGGAATTTTAGTTTATCAGGGGAACAGTTATAACAAGCAAAATCATCCTGTCATTCTGTGTTTCATATGCACGTAATTATTTTAACAAAGGGATCTCTACACTCTGGTAAAAATAAAAAAAGAACTGAATATCGCGTAGAAACTGAATAATTTTGTTAAAAATGTTTTTACTCCGAAAAATATGGAAAAATGTTTGTAATGTTATGAATACCGTTTATAAGGGTATATACTTCTCGAGTATTTTTATTTCCAGTGACATTAAAATGAATCTACGAGATTAACATTAAACCTAAGCAAAGCAGGTTAAAGAAATAGGTCACGTATGAATTTGAGGAAAAGCGTGATACGAGAGGTGTCAGATTTATAATATTGTAGGATACTAAAAGAAATCGCGAATCGGCTGTTGCCAGCAAAAACAGATTGTAAACCGATTGATATCTTCTAGAAGCAAATCGAAAAGTTATTCTATATAGCAAAATTAAGTTGCGTGGAGATGAAGCGTAGGTCAATGAAATTATAAAAGCGTGGCCCCTGACAACCAAAACAGAGTCCTTAGAAATCAGTTGTGAACAGCACAAGCGTGAGTCGCTTGGTGTTGGAAAGAGAGTTTTAAAAGAGTGCGTCTTTGTGTGTTTTCGTTATCTAGTTATTGTGTTCTTGTTCTTTTGTGAATTTTCGGTGTCTCAAGACCAGTTCTGCCATCCTACAATATTTTATTGCATAATAATATTTTAAGAAATGTCGAGAAGTAGTGGATTTAAAATTTTCAAAAAATAGGCTGGAAATGGTTATTTGACATTTCACAGTTGTGGGGTGTTCAGTGTGAAATTGTGTCAAATTGTATGTAAGGATCTGAAATGGTGTGAAATTGTATGAAACGGGGTTAAATACTGCCACATTGTGTTCATTGGTATGAAACGATGTGAAATGGTGTAAAGTGGTGTGAAATTGTATGAAATGGGGTTAAATGCTGCCAAATTGTGTTTACTGGTGTGAAACGATGTGAAATGGTGTGAAATGGCGTGAAATGGTGCGAAATTGTATGAAGTGAGGCTAAATGCTGCCAAATTTTTCCATTGGTGTGGAATGATGCGAAGTGGTGTCAAATAATGTCATATGGTATCAGATGGTATCAGATGTTATTAGATGGTATCAAATGATATCAAATGGTATCAAATGGTGTCAAATGGTGTTAAATAGTATTAAATGGTATAAAATGGTTTACAATGGTTTACAATGGTTTAAAATGGTGTGAAATTGTGTGAAATGGTGTGAAATGATATGTAATGGTGTCAAAAGCCTTGAGGCCATATTTACTCCTTAGAACAGTTATAGAGTGAATCTTTGAAAAGTTCCAGAACTGGTGTAACAGGGTAAAAACAATATAGAGAGCAGTTTTACTTTAATTGCACGTATTTATTACAATTGCTTTTCTGTACTCACTTACTGTAATCCCACTGCGCGTGCTTTTGCTTTAACGACCTATCTACGACTATTACCATATAAAGTTTGAATACCCAAAATGCTCCCTTAACCATTACATTAAATGGCTTTGTTACTCGCCTGTTATTATCCATCTCTTTTATTTCACCAACTAAACTTATTAAAAGTATCCATGATTAACTTCCCCTTCAGAATCGTTGATTAGAAGCTTGTAAAACCAGTGGATCTGTATTATAATTATTTATACAATGAACTTTTCATATTTTCTTCGACAAATTAGAAAACACAGACTGACTATCCTATCTCTCAATCTTCAATCAGAAACGAGTCCAAATGTAAGTTTCTTGAATTAAAAAGAAAAGAAAACTATTTTCGGGCGGTTTAGTACTACATCTGGAACTGTGCAAAGGAACAATCCAGACAATGGAAACATCCTGATCTTCCTCTAAAGAAAACTATGCCTGCAAAGTCTGCTTGGAAAGTAACGAGATCAATTTGCTGGGACGTTGCTAAAGGGATATTCTTAATGGATGATTACACTGGAGTATTGCTCAAATCTTTTCAAGCGATTGAATAAAAAGATTCGTGTAAAAGGGCGAGGTTCAGCGACGAAGGGGCCATCTTCAAAGATAATGCATATCCCTGTATAAGACTCGCTTTTATTACAAAGCTCAGCGAATGAAAGCAGTATACAATCGCGTGACCCGATGAACTAGTTGCAACATTTCGTGTAAGATTAACGAGGATTAGCTGATTAAATAGGTGTTATTTATTTAAGCGGTTATTTAAAGAATAATTCATTCACGAGTCGTTATATTATATTTAGATATACTTAGGGCTCTGACATGAGAAACATGATTTCAAAAATTCACGTTTGAGAGAAACTTATGACATCATTTTGCTGATGGTATTCGGACAACACATAGTTCATTCGGATAAGTTTATAATAAGTAACACCTAAGTGAGTATTAACCCTCTCACTGTGTGGCAAAATTTCGAATACAGGTCCAAAAAGTGTCCAGTTTTTTAATGTTCGAAAACACTTTGGAATGTATTAAAAAATGCAAATAAAATGTATTTTATACGGCGATACTATACGGTGACCATACGGTAACCATACGGTGACCATGCGGTGACTATACGGTGACTATACGGTGACTATACGACGACTATACGACGATTATACGACGATTATACGACGACTATACGACGACTATACGACAACTATACAGCGATATATGAGCACAACGGTAAAACGTATAATGTCGCCTGTACGATGACATATGAGTGAAAGAAAAGTGTTAAAATTTAACAGCAAAAAGATTTTTTTAGCACATTTATTCGCCCATAGTAATTAATAGGTTAATATAAGTCTAACTACTTCTACTAAAAAAAAGACAACGTAATCTAAAAGTTTCCAATTATTATATTTACGTAATAGACACTCAGTATGTTAATAAACGTGATCAGTTATTCTCTGACACGTTTGCAGAGGTCTGTTCTATGTATAAAAGAGTTCTATTCCAAATAATGTCGTAGATTATAAGACTCATTCCTATCTATAAGCTTCCAAGTCTAAAGTAACAGCATCGGTTTAAAGAATTTTAAAGACAGAAGGTAGGAGTACACGATTGGTCGGCTTAATTCTGAATAAATACCCCAGAAGGATAGCAGAGAGAGACTATACTGTAGGTAGCTTTCAGCAGTGGTGAGAGCCAAAAAAGGGACAAGGACGTGAATTTCGAGCAAGTTAACAGTAATTGGGGTGCATGGTGACCCATTGTACAGAAAATTAAGACGTGGACTTCATAGCTGTCTCCTCACCACCACAGGACTTTCCAAATTAAGTGCTTACTGTCCTTGCAATTATTACTTTAATTTCTCGCTACTCTGAGGATTATTTCTTACCATTCAGGAGTTTCAAGAATACGATGTACTTTAATCATCTGAAATTAAGTTGAAAAATATAACAGGCCTTGCTATGCCCATCTCATTCGCTAGATGTTTAAGCGTCTCTCAGTTCCTTTTATTTTCATACTAGCCAAGTTCCAACTAGACAAGGTCGTTCTTAAATTAACAAAAGTTTTAATCCAACGAGTGACTTCCCTCAAAAGTAATTGCCCTGTCACGATCTCGTTGTAAATTCGTTTGTAGCATAACTGTTGACCCCAGATTATTGATAGTTCGATAGATTCGTAGCATCCATTGTTAACACACTCACCACCAGAGAGAATTACGAAGATTTGAGGTTTTTGAACTCTTTGTTTCCTATAGAATACAAATCTCTGACCTATCAATAGTATCCCTCCCATCTGAGGCACGAGCCTTAGCTAGATAGCCTTACTAACAAGTCTGTTAGCAGGCCCAGGATGAAGCCTAATCCATATTCTTCTATTTCCTTTCGTCTTGCTCTCACGTTCTCTCAACTAAATAGACGCCATGACAGCAACGAGGGTACGGATATAAGGCTGTTGAAGGAAAATACGAAAGATGCATTTCGTCCTGTGCCTCCTAGCTCGTAAGGCTATCTAGCAGACCCGTGCCTCAGACTCGGGCGTATCAGTTGTAGGTCTGGAACTTCTATGACGACTCCATAGTGCACGCAGTCTCCGTGAGAAGAATCCAAGCAGGTTCGAAGTTTCCACAAGTGACTCGGTGAACCCTGTATATAGAAGTTCCTGATTTATCTATAATGTCCTGCGTCTGAGGTACGGGTCTGCTACATAACCTTACTGACGAGTCCTTTAATAGACCCTGGACGAAACGCATCCTTTCCTTTGCTCCCTTCGTCCTAAAAATACCCTCATCCTCGTGCTCTTCAACGCGGATAGCATGCCTCGTGTATACAGGAAGCAGAGGGATGATTGAGTACTTTCGAGGAACCTCGAATCTCCTCGAATCTCTCTCAAGGCGGTCACAGGTATAGTGCATTCGAGAAAAGAAGGCACAGCGTTTTTTCATGCCCATTCATGACAGTCTCACTATCATAGACAGTGACCATTATTGACCGAAGATTATGACGATAATCGGTCACCGTTTTTTGTGATCAAAGGAGAATCAGCAGAGTTAATTACTCGAGATGAGGTAAACACGCTGTGCTTTCTTTTCTCGAACGTACAATAAGAACGTCTGACTCCTCGATTTTCCGAGTGATCGAACTGAGGAATATTGGCAGTCCGTTAAAGGACTAATGGTGCTCTGATTGGTTAAATGGGACCAAAAGCGTTTCCTTGGTCCGAGTATCGCCTGAAAATACAGATAGACAGCTTCGTGTCATGTTTAACCTTTTTCTTACTACGGCGGACTATAGTTACTTTCCATAAAATGCCACTGACGTATAGTGCATTGGAGAAAAGAAGGCACAGTGCGTTTACATCCTCACGGCTGATTGATTCCGTTGACACTCCCTGAATTACAGGCAGTTGCAGCTATTGACCGAAAGGTGACAAAGACCATAGCCGGACCGTAGTGAAACCGAGTGAGATAAGATATCGCAGCGTCAGCGTTAGTTTTCTTAATAATAATTTCTTAATAGCTTCAAAGACTACGTTGATACTGCCATAGCCTATCTCACTCGCTCTAGCTATTACCTGCCAATAATCTTCGTCACTATTTTCGGCCAATTGTGGTCAATGCCTGTGACCAAGGTAGTGTCAACGGAGTCAGTCAGCCGTGAGGATGTAAACATGCTGTGCCGTCTCTTCTCGAACGCACAATACATTACATCATTTAATGAACATTCGTACATTATTCGATCGATATGTATGGAGTTGCTTCAAGAATTGCGAGTGTGTGTTCAAATTCATGTTTCTGTGGCAGATTTAAGACAAGAGCTGTCTTCTCTGTGGAAGGTATAGGTTTTTTCAAGGTATAAGATTAGGTGTCATCTCTTCTCGAACGCACAATACAATAGACATCTTTCAGCAAAAGACTGTCTTCATTTTCTACTTTATGTAGTTTATGTAGTCTATCTAGTCTATGTAGTCTATGTAATCTATGTAGACTGTGGTGCACGATCTAGACCTAATTAAGGTCCTGGTAAAGTCTATAATAGTCTCTCGACATTTTATTGAAGATCATCGACGATCTCGTTGTCGATAGTCTCTAGATAATCTCATTTTCCTTTTGTTCCTCCTGAATTCCTTGTATACTGGGTACTTAAGTTGGACTAATTTTGGCTGCGTTGACAATGACACTAACAAGCTTTATGTAGATCTGATCTCCTTGATCTATAGATTACTGCTGAGTGATGTAGTTTTAGAAATATTAGAGTGATGAAACGAAAACTTGTCAGTAGATGTCATTGATTTACATTAGTTTTCCGTATCAGGCACTTGATTTATGCACTAGTTGCCTGTTTAACAAGAACTATATAGGCTGTCAAGAGAATATTTTGTTAAAAAGACGTTCCTTTTAACTGTTTAAAACGCTCAACACCTTCTGTACGATAATTTCTGGCATTTTATTCGTGTCTTGAGGTACTATAAGAAATTGACGTAACTGACACAACATGAATTGAATGTTTTGAATTGGACATCGTCGAAGATGGTGAATTACAGAAAGGAAAATGGGAGTACGAAGTGTTTCACTCATAAAAATCACCAAATCTCTGTTTCTGTCCATCTTCTCTCACCTGTTTCTCCTTCACGCTGCTTAGATTGTTTCCTCGCCATGGCAGTACACCAATTTTCCCTCCCATTTCTCCGTTCTTGCGTACACTGTCACGAATATCATTCCCTCAACAGCCCTTTCGCCATGGAAGGCCAGTATGGTGGCAGACCGTGAATTTATCGCTATGCATGATCGGTCACTATGTGCATATGTAGGTGGACTATGTAGGAACAGCTAATGTACTGTCAAGATGCTATACTTTCTTCTTGTAATGCATGTAAATAAGTTTTGGTCAAAGACTAGTGACTTGTGGATGATTTCTATCAGAACCTGAGGATTATTGAATTAATAGTTGAATGATTCTTGTAATAAAACAAGTTAATAGAATATTAAGATTTATTTATTAGACTCTCAGTTGCCATTCGTTCTAATGTCATAACTTAAACGACGAATAAGTGACAATAATTATATTAAAAATAACTATATATGAAATATTGAAATAAAATAATTCTATTCGTACATCCTTGATGTAAACACATAATTTTCTTATCATATTTCAGTATAAAAAGTACCATTGAGTTTATAAAAATATAAGAAAAGCTTTGAATTGCTATTCCTTCATAGTGAAAAAATCATAGCGAGTGCAAAGGGTTAATAGAATTAATAGTTCTCGAAATTTTTGTGCCAAATTTAAATAGTAGATCGTTAGGGTGAGAAGGAAATATTTCGTTGACACTCAAGGTGTCCTAATATTTTTTAATTAAAAGCTACTTAATATTGAAATTGAGTAATAAGAAATTACTTATTTAATGTCTTATGTTCCATTAAAAATTATTATTAGAGCACATGAAGTCATTTATTGTACTTGATAGATAAATATATCAGTAAGAACTGTCAAATTAAAAATTATCGATTCAAGTTATTATTAAGCTAATAAATAAGTTAAAAATAATCAATTTAATATTTATTAATGGAACGTAAGAATTAATAAATATATTTTTCGTGCTATATAATTTTGTCCTTACTCCAACTACCGGAAGGTACACATTTGTAGCTGAAGCTGCAGGACAGGGTTAGTTCTGATTGACCAACGTGCAACGTAGCGTAGAAAGAGTTAATATGTTATAGTGGCGAAAATGGATAAACATTCGAAATTACAAAGCCTTTGCAAATATCTCGGTCGAGTGACTTTACAACCGAATAAAATTTCCCAGAGGAATTCGTTCAATTTCTCTTTGGTAATCAAAGACGAACGTGATCCGGAATTTTCACGTTGAAGAACGATACGTTTTCTATTTGTCAGGATTGGGCTGTCCTCTTTTATTCCCCGCATTCAACCTTTCCACATGCCTGTTGTATTTTTCAGAATATATTGTTTCCGTTGGGTTATAGTAACACGTAGCGAAGGTTTTTCCCTCGTACTGCCGTTTTTGGTGCTTTGCTATGCTCGCGTTCAACCAGGTCGTTCTATTTTAGTGTACCACTGTCGTAATGTAAAAGTATCCTTCCGCATATCAAGCTCGTTCTCGTTTTCGAAATATAAATCCTCCTCGTCTTTCATCGAATTTCTTATATCGCGGTTTGTAACGTTGCAAAGTCGGCGTTTTCTCTGTGAAATTACTGATACCGTGGCAAGAAATTAATTTTCATAGAATTAATACAACTTTTGTGAAACAGAACTGTCTTCGGAATTTTGTGGTTTGAAGTTTGGTTCACATTTATCGGAGGTATGGACTGTGGTGGCGCTAGTGAGTTTATAACGACTATAGTACCATCACTAGACCCTTATCAGAGTACAGACGCGAAGGATGAGTGAATCATTGCATTTTTCGTTTGTTCCTTTCCTCACATTTCACGTGCAAAGTTTAACTATTATCCTTTGGATTAAATTTCTAGTTTTTAACGTTTTTTCCCTAGAATTTTTCTGGCCCGTTAGTTCCTAACTCGCTCCTAGCAAACCTCTTCATTTTCTATTTCATCCCTTTTCCGTCGTTTCGACTTTCCATTGCAAGTCTGTTTTCCCCTTCCATATACTCACAAATGTCTATATTTGTAGCGTTGGAAGGGTCAAAGGTTAGTTGGTTTGCAACAGTAGAGTTATTCGGTGGTTGACCATTGCTGGCCTGACGGTTAGTTAGCCAGTTAACCAATCAGCCATTCCCTCAGTTGTTTTGTGCTAACCAGTTTTATTCCAAATAGTTTGCCAACTGAGCTCTTAAATTGTAACAATAGGCTTTACATTCAGTTTTATCGTCATATACATATATATCGCTTTTACATTGTCGCTTTTGCCAGAATTGATATAGATTTTTACTCAAATAAGATTCCATGTACGTACGCTCCTTGATTTTCACTATACCATTTTAATTATCAATAACGTACATTATATTTAGGTTGACATTACATAGAATGCCAGTGATAGAATATACACTTACTGACAAAAGTTAAGAAACAACGTAATCGTTTTGTAATTTGGGTATATTCTCCATCTTCTACGATGTACTGAAATTCCCAAATGATTACGTTGTTTCTTAACTTCTGACAATAAGTGTACATGGTCTAAGCTATAACTCCGTAGAAGATTTCCAGTCATTCACTTAATCATTCGCCTATCTGGTATTGATAAATACGATGATTCGATTCTCTTGAACAAAAATAATAAAAGAAGAATATCGAACTCTGCTAAAGATTCTACAAAACTCCCGGCAACCTTCGTAAGTTTTCTGTTATTTCTTGCAAGTGGCAGACCTCGGCTGCCAAACTGGGAAAGCTCCAGCTGGGAGAGCTGCTGTCCCGTGTCGATGGTTAGACGCATTACCCATAGGGTCTGTGGGACGTTGATATGTTCAGAGGAGCATTTGTTTAGGGTCAGAAAGAGAGAGAGAACCGAAGTGGCGGACAGCATCGGGTGGTGACGGCTAGTTAAGCACATTTCCCTCCTCGAAGAGAAGTTCTGGTACGCGCGAATGTCGTAGAGAACATCTGCTGCCCGCTTAAAGAGAGAACTCCGGACAGAGTTTCTGCGTCCGGAAGTGACAGGAATGGCAGTAGAAATTCGCTCTTTGCGATACCCTGAAGCCCAAGGTGGCTTCATCACTCACCCTCTCTCTCTTCTTCGCCTCTCCACAACCGCTTCTCCAGTTTCCCTTTTTCTCTACCCCCTCCTGTATCTCCAACCTTCTCCCTAGTCCAACCCCTTATCCTTCGCGTTTACTTTCTTCTCCGTACGTTCCTTATTTTTCCCTCTTTACTTCTACCTTTTCAGCTCCATTTCTGTCTTCTATTCCTCCATATTTTCTCCTTCCGTGTCCAGGCTACGCTCTCCCCTCCTCGACCCCTGCATCCAGTCTTCCTCGACGTCTCTGGGAACACGATCTTTCTCCTAGTCCAGCTATGGAAAGTGGCCCGGGTCTCTTAGGCCGGCGTGTCCACCCTTCCTGATCCCGTGAAATATATATCCAACGAGCATGGAGGAAGGATAAGCGATCTTTGCTCTACACGACAGCCGGAATAAAACGGAACGTCGACGCTGGTCGGGGATGAGAAACGCGGTGGGATGAGGCAGAGGGTGTGTATCGACGGGGACGTGGTGTCACGGAGCGCGGTGAAATTTAATTCCACGCACGGTCGTCCGGCAAAATTCCTGAGAATTCGATTGCCGTGGCCTGAATTTGCATTGCGTGGAGTTAGCAGGGGCCGTGCACCCCTCGGCGACACGCAGCCCGGGAGACTGATACCGAAAATATATTTGGTACCGCGACAGCGCCGGCACGATGGAAGAGCCATTTTGGGGATGGATTTTTCGCGCCATGGCGCCGGCTGGACGTGATCGATGAACAGTCGTTCTTTCGCGTGAAACGCCACCGTGCGAGCGCTGGGTACGTAGAGTACGTAGACAGACGGAATTCCGGATTGCTTATCGGGTAGATCTAGATAGGCGTGATGCGATGTGTTGGGTAACTTCACTGAGTGCGCGGTCTGTGAGAATCCTGGTTAGTGATTTTGGTAGATATCGGTAACGGCGCTCACACTGGAATTCAATTTGCTTCGAACTCTTGCGAGCCGGTATTAATTCTGTTACCTGTCTGGATATTTGAGTACTGTGCTTTGCCGGAAGTCGAGGTGGTACGGAGGCGAGAGGAGGAACGTGTTTGTTCGGTCTGACTCTAATTTGGGTTTTACCTTTTTGGAGTAGGTTATGTTGGCATTGTTTGTAATCATCTCATGTTAAGTAATCATAGGGATCTGATGTGAGCAGTTATGTTGCATTTTCTTTGTCCTTATATTACATTATAGTGTAATATGATTCTATTTATAGAGGTAACGCTATCAGATAATAATATCGGAAATTTGTCACATTTATTTTTATATTTGTGTGAGGAAAGATTGACGACTGTCAACTTGGCAGAAAGATACATCTTGGCAGAAAGAGGAAGGAAATTGACAGAGCGAAGTCAGAGACAGGTGACAGTGTATCTAAGAATTGATTTGACTATTGTGTTATATATTTTGTTACTTTTAACACTTTTTAATACTAGGTTTACGGAAGCTGTCAATTTGACGGATGGGTTGCTTCAATTATATAATATTAACCGATTTAATTAACTTGTATTAAGTCTGTTAACCTTTTGCACTCGAAAGGTGACTCTCAGTCGCCATTTAATCAGAACCAAAAGATCGATGTTAGCTAATATATCAAAATTAAAATTATCCAACGATGCGTGGAATGTTGAGGTAAAATAATTCTACGTCTTAATTTGCATACGATTTCTTATTTACTGTTTTAAAAATATCGTCAACTTTATAGCAGAAAGTCTTTGAATTAATATTTTTCTGTAACGAAAAATTTTTAAATTAAATTAATCATTTTTCTTCTTCTTTTTTCTTTTAAAGAAAATACGTGACTTCACACAAAAAGCATCCCTATATTCTAATGTTAATGAGAAACTTATTTTTATTGTGATATACAGCAAAAAGGAATTCAATTGTATGAGAAATTGATTCGCATAAATTATTGCGCGATTTATACGATTATGCACATCCTAAGTAATATAGTGAGCTAAATGTTGGGAAAGTATGACGAGTTGTACTCATCAGGAATTATTCAGAAATGAAACGTGTTTAAAACAAAGTATAAATGTAATAACCAATTAATTGTGAGCCAGTGCTCTATAAAGTTAATCAATATTTAATTATATTTAATTGCATACCTAATTAATAATTTTTCGATAGATACTATAGTTTTGAATACGTGTTACGGAGACGTATGTAACACGTATTTGGAAATTAAATATCTGGATCCCCAGAAAGGTAGGAAGGTAAAAACAGTTGAAAGAAAATAAAACTAATAAATATATTAAAATAATTCTTTGTCAAGGTTGCGGTATAACACCCTCCTGTAAAAACTGCGCCTCTTCATTCTACTTAAGGGTTACTCAAAAACAGCTCGTGTACACATTTACACAATGGATACCAACACTCTCGCGTTCTCGCTTTCTCTACTTCACATTCTTTTTCACTCAGTCCAGACTACGTAGACATCCCTAGGACACATTGTGTCCCCAACCCCAAAACCTTGGGTGGCCATGTACTCCTCGCTCATCCCCTAACCGCAAGCACTTGGTCCTTCCACACATCTCTAATACCCGAACTTCAGTCGCCAGCAATGAACATTCGCAGCGAATTCCTGTTTCCACATACCTATACACGTGCAACGAGAATTCGAAATTTCAATATAACAAAAATGTCATTTGGTAGTACGTCTACTTTATATTACCAATTAGACTTCCTGCGACCAATCAATTGAATCTTTGCAATTGCTATGAACTCATCATACTAATTTAATATCGCATAATCAGTTTTATATTTTTACGGATTTACGAGTGTAAGTTAAAATAGAGTATTTAGTTGTAATTAAACGGTATAATGGTTACCCCTTTGCACTCGAGGGGCGACCATCAGTCACCAATTGATAAAATTTTGAAGATCGATATTAATGAACATATCAAATTTAAAGTAATGTAGTAATGTGCAGGTATTGAAATTAAATAATTCTATGTATTAATTATTATACAATTTTGAAGAATTCATGATATAAAACACGGGTGAACCAAATGCTAAATCCACGAAAATATTATATTGTGGCTTCTAGTACAAAACGCGACTGCTATTTATTTTATATATGTAGAAAGAAGGAATTCATAGAAGGAATACATAGAAAGAAGGAATTAAGGAACAGGAAAAAAGAAAGAAAGAAGGAAAAACTTGATTATTCTCTTTGGTGTATTGGATATTACATATATCACTTTTTACAAAATCCAAAAGTAGTTAGTTATTTTCTCCAATACACGTGGTATTCTCAGAATTGTTTCGTGTACTTTACTGTGTATAGCAAAATGTATAGCAAAATAGCATATAGCAAAATGTACAGCACACTGAAATCAACCGAATTCTTAAAAATTATTTTTCTTAAATTTTTTTTCGCTTTGAATTTTATTATTCTTTGTCAATTTTTAAGTTTTTAATTATAATAACCTTTCAACAAAGAATTGTCAATTTTTTATCTAATAAAAATGTAATTTTTCCTGCGTTTTGTTTTATTTCATTTGTCAAATTTATAATAGGAGCATTTGCCTTGCATTCGACGTATATATTCGTCATAGCTTGATTTTAATTCCACATCGCATAATGGATATTTAAAACTAAATTCCACAACTAACTTGTTGAACATGTCGCAGTTGATTTTTATAGAGAATTATATTGTAATTGGCTGGCATATTAATTGGAGTCAAATTTTTAATTGCTTTTATGGAAGAAATTTATACATGCTAGTATGTGTGAGTGTATATACGCATGTTTGATAAAACTTAGGTATTTTAACAGCATCTATTATGCATTTTTAAGTGTCCTCTTAATTTAAAGATGCGTTTTGTGCTACTTAACTGTCCACTGATTAAGGGGTTCGGATAATTATTGAAGCGTGGATTATGTTTATCAACGTGCTTTGATATTTCTCTTTTCACTGTGGCTGTATTAATATCGCGGTGATTGCTTCATTGGTATCGTTATTTGCGACATAGTTGTGCCGACGACACGAAAGATAATTAATTCGCCCGATTGGAACAGGGAACTCAAAATTTTAGCCTTCGGTGTATTCGAACGCTGGAGACCTCTAATTCGCGTGTAATTAAATATTTGCCTACGCGTGGATTAACATATTCATATCTTAATTTTATGGTGGTATTATTTCCTCGCACGAAGGTACAAATTAGCCGAAACAATGCAGGGAGCAGGGTAATAACAAGGGTTAGGGTACAAGGGTTGGACATACCCTGGCATTTTACATTCTCTCATCTTTTATCAGACACTTTGTTTTTATTACATTATTTTATACAGATTATTATATATTCTTTATTATTATATATTATTGCATACAATGATTATAACCGGCGTTGAATTATAATAATTGAAAGATTTTCGAAGTTAAATTTAGAAATTCTTTTGTTTATTTTAAAAATTAAGAGCACTGCTGTTTTATTCTATTATTATTGTACAGAATATTCAGCTGATTTTTTAAAATTTTGTTATTTTTTGTGGAAATTGTTGAACTGAGCGAAATTAAATAATGAGCCTGGATTATCTTCCTTCTTTAGAAAAGGTAAATAATTTACAGGAGGTATGTTCAAATATAGTAGAAATATAGTAGAAATTGTTCAAAGTTTTATTGTCAGAAACTTGCTACTATTAGCAAAGAAACTAATTTGTATATAGTTACCATTAATATAATAATAATAATTGAAATGTAGTGAAAATGTTGCCTTTCAATCCCATAACATACAATTGGTTACTTTCGACAAAAATGCTTTTCTCTTGAAGCATATATTGGTAATATCTTATTTATATAGAAAAAAAAAGAATTTAGAAATATTACATATTACATATACATATTACATATTACATTTTTATTTAAAACACAAATTTAATTGCTATTCAAAGGCTCCAACAAAAATTATTTTCCTAACTTATAAATATTTATTATCAAAAATTCCACTGAAAATAACGAAAATCGTATAATAACCACAGAAAATAAGTAAATTAACACAAAATACGAAATGCTGTCACAGTATCCATATTACATTCCTTCCTAAATATCTTTTCACTACTATTCGTAAGGAGCAATGGGGTGAACCCATGGAAGATTGGAATCGATGGGTATTAAGGTGGTCGATATTGTATGGGTGTGGCGATATTAACTTACGTCTAACTTTTGGCCTGAATAGTGACGCTGTAGGTGACCTTTGCCAAGACGTTAGCTAATTACACCCCTGAGAGAGAAAACTTTAGGGTGAAATCGGTCAAGTTTCGGGCTCTATTACGGCCACCAGTTCCATAAAACTCGAACTGCTAGTTCTAAAGGGAAAGTGACTGTACTCATTGTGAATGCGTGTTTAATTCGTGTCATATAGAAGTTACAAAAAACACAATTTGATTCACTACATTGAGTGCTTTTAACTTAATATCTCCAAATTTTTTGTATATAACTCGTCCTTTCTCTATATTGAATAGCTTTCTTTATAAAACAAACTGTAATTACAATAAATTTATAAAATCATATTTCATGGAGACAGTTTTAAATATAAATTTTCCTTTCATTTTCTGCAAATGTGCCATAATTGTACCATATGGATGTATTTTGGATGAAAGATTCCTTTGATAATGGAATATATATTGTTTTATATATTTTAATTTTCATATATTTTCAGAAAATTGTTTTCCCAACTTTTATAGATCATAATTATTCTTAGCTTAGTAAATTAAATTATTTTTGCAATAAATCGTGAGTGTATACCGCCTTAATCCGAAGTGTGTAACGAAAAATTCGGACAATCGAGATCCTATTGTATGTTTCAATACTTAGTTTCTTCCTGCAAATTTAATCCTTTGCATTCGAGAGGCGACCCCAGTCGCCATTTAATCAGATTTTAAAGATCGATATTAATTAATATATCAAATTTAAAATTACTCAACAATGCGTGGAATGTCGATGTAAAATAATTCTAGGTCTCAATTTGCGTATGATTTCTTGTTTACCGTTTTAAAAATATCGTCGACTTTATGGCAGAAAGCCTTCGAATTACTATTTTTCTGTAACGAAAAAATTGCGAAGTGCAAAGGGTTAATAGCAGCAAAACGTAGTATAGTAGAGCATAATATTAGGTGTAATAACTCCAAAATGAATCTGTTAGTTTCGACATATAGTACATTTGTAATAGATGAGTGTAAATTTGTGCAAACATCGATCATGCTACGAGCAATTTAGGTTCGTGGAATGATGTATCTGTTTCTAATTTTTGCTTTCCCGTTAGATAGCTTTTATATTGCAAAAATAGCTCGAGTGATGCATCTATTTTTTATTTTTGGATTCCCATTACTGCATTGTAAAAACGACAATCGTGATTACAACAATACTATATTTATCCATTTTTGTTTTAATCCTTTTATTAGTCTGCTGTGATCTGTGTCACAGGAACAATCGTGATTCGAGGAATACAATGTCCAACAGTGAGTCGATTTTTGATTTCTATTAGACGTGATCTGTTTCACGAGAACAACGACCGTGATTCGAGTAATTCTGTAGCAAGAAATAATTAATCTACTGTTTATATTCGATTGTCAAACACAGTGTGATAAACTGTTTTCTCAGAATCTAATAAATATCAAAATTCATTTTTGTGTTAAATAGTTCATTCCAACTAATTTTAGTTTTCTATAGGAATATATGTTTGAAGATAACTCCATAGCTATGCATGATAAAAAACAAATGGTTTAAGTAAAGAGGCATTAGAATAATGAAAGATTAATACCATTTTGTATTTGACAAAATTTTGGAAGTCTTTCTAAAAACATTTTGTATGTTAAAAAATTAGACCTAATTAATAAATTTTTAGAATTGTTCAGGTTGGGAGAAAAAGTAGCAATTCGAAGGTTCTTCGTTATTAAGTTAATGATACTTCTTAGAATATCATTAAAGAAATCATATTTCAGTTAATGTTATTTAATTATTTTACTTGTATATTTTATATTATACATTATACATTTATATTTTTTATATTATTTATATGTACATTTTGTATTATATTATGTTTCACATACATTATAATATGTGAATTATATATTATATATATAATATGTATAATATGTTATACACATGAGCCGTTTTCTTTGTACCAAAGTGGTACAAGTCCATTTTATATTATATGGAGATATTTAAGGGTTTGCATTTGGTATATGTTAATACGCTCATTTTAAGTTTTTTAAATATTAAATTGATTTAATTTTATAATATGATCATTTTTAAAGTATTAGTTAAAAGAAATTTATATTTTGAATGACCTTAAATTGACTTACACCACTTTCATAGTAATTATATTTGTAATTTCATTAACTACGTACATTTACATTGACAAAATGTTGAAAATTTTTAGGGATTGTTTTGGAAACTGTTTATAGATAAAAAGTTCTTAGCAAATTGCATTCATTGGTATTATTAATTAATTTTTTGTCAAAAATGGACTTACACCATTTTCAAAGGAAATGGCTCATATTATATATATATTATATATATAATATGTGGGTTATAATTATATAATATAAATTATTTTCAATTTAACATTGGTCATCGATCTTAATGATTTTGCTAATTGCCATCCAAGAATCATTTTCCGACTGTAAAGGGTTAATTAAAAAAGGGAAATGATGATGCCAATCTCTATTAGATTTTGAGAAATCAGCTCATATTACTTTATTTGGTACACTCTGTACATCGCATAAATATCACTTATAATTCAATTAACTTAGTATTTAATAATCTATTGTTTTAACTCGATTTTCTAAGATACGATTTAACTTGCAAAAATATTTATCGTAATTCGAGTAATACCGTGTTTAGCAATGAAGCAACTTTTTGGTCTTGGCTTCTCATTAGGTATGCTAGATCCGTTCTAGGACCGAGGGTTGGGACAGAGACACCGGTGATTTAGGGGACGCCCAAACACCCAGTGAAAGTGCACGTTAAGGGTTGTTTCAGCGTGTTTGCTTTCGGTATTTTGTGTACGCTTGCCAGCGATTTAAACGCATGTAAAGTAACGAAATTGTATCAAAGGGTTGTCATTGATCAAACATCAGTCCGCCGAGTCCACGGGTTGCAAAGAATCCAAAACCACGCGCCAAACACCGTATTCGCTTTTGTAGGAAATGGGAAACGAGGAACAATGTCGACACAACGTCGACACAACAATCGGCTGTCGCGATATCTGTCTGTAAATTCCATTGAAAACATGGAGTTTATGTTATACCAATAGCTCCGAGGAAAAATCAAATATTGGATATGTTGATGTGTTTTGTAGATCCCTACGTATAAACTGATCCGAAAAATTAGTCCAGAATATGCAACAGGATCGTCAGGGTTTATTATTCATAACGATGAGGACAAGGACTTATTAATATTAATGAGTAACTTGTTATAAAATAAATGAACACTATTTTTATGGATTAATTAACAAATATTTATTAGGAGATCATACTATTATGTACACGTGACTCTCGTTGCTGGATGAAGACTGACTTCTCTCCATGCATTGTCTGTGAAATAAAAGACTCATGAATAGAAGCAACGCATTTCTCGTAATTTATATGTAAGGATACAGTCCCTCGATGGCTCTGCGATATTTTCGATGTTAGAAAGGCTGAGGGAGAGTTTAAGGAAAATTTTAAAAGGAACGATCCTCTCAAGAGATGTTAGCTTATTCTAAAATATATATTTATTACAAGCTAAATGAGACTAGGAGTAAAGAAAATAATAAATAAAATAAATGAAAGACTCAACAACGAATTGTAAGTCGAATTTTGTCTGTAAATCTTTGAACGTTCATATCTTTTCAATAAATCCTTTTGTGGATATAAGTTTATATGAACTTCTTTTCATCTATTTGACATTAGTAACATGTAGTCCAAGTTTGGTTAAAATGTTTTTGTACACCCTGTATACGCGATGTCAGTTGAAAAATATTTTTTGCCGCATTTGGGCACATTGACGCCATTGTACGGCGTCAGAAGTACGCTGTGCCATCTACAATCACCGGAGTGCCAGAGCGCTGTAGCGATATACGAGTTGCAGCGATATAACGGGAAACCGTTGATGTAATCGACTGGATTTTCTCTAGATAATAATTCCGTGCAGATGCAGTAACAAATTACCCCATTATTTGCCGTTTCCGACGGTATAACGTCGTAAAATAATGCTACGTATCGACATCGGCCGCAATCGCTTTTGATCAAATAGCCATCTGACGCGTTGGAATAGGGGAGGAAACGTGTTGCACTCACTGTCGGGGAATTCATGTTGTTGGTAGTGGATATTATATTTATAGGAACGTATTAAATATTTATTTAACAATATTATTCGACAGAATAAAAATTGTCGACGAAATACATCTAATTATGTTCAATCTTTCGTGCTATACTCGTGTACACGTTTACTCTCGATGAATTCTGGATTGCAACTGACCTGTCCAACTACTCCCTCATTTGTTATCACTTTTTTCATATATTATGTAAATATACATAGTCTATACCACACTTCGTTCATTACACGCATACTCGTTCCACTCGTTCTTTCTTACAGACATCACTCACTTTTACATCAATATTTACTAAAATCTATATCAACCATTACCATGCATGTAACATTTTTGAATGTTCTCCGTGTGTTCTGCTTTCGCAGAGGAATACCATCCCGTCCCTTCTCGCGTTTTAAAACGAAGTATTTAAGCGATGGAAGTGAGGGAAAGTTGGAAACACCTTTACGTTTTCGTTGATAATATATTTCTCGAAGATACATAACAGTGTTTAGAAAGGAGGAAATTCTGATCCCGTTGCTTTTAATAGTTTCCCGAGAATTCGAAATGTGCTTGTTAGTGGTAGGCACTCCCTTACGTGAAATTTTAGTTTGTTCCTAACTTCGGCGAAGTTTGGTTGAAATTTTATGTCCGTGATTTATTTGCGAGATAATTTACCTCGGGTTAGTGTAGTTTTAATAATTTATATCGCAATGGTTTATTTACCGTTTGTTATCGATATTTGTTGTTTACAGGAAATATTTACGTTAATGTTCATATACAGATTTTATAATTAATATTCGAATTAGATGGTGCTTGGGAGGTTATCGCTGTACGTATATGTTTAGGAACGTATTGACCAGTTAATTACTTTTTAATATATTGAAATATACCTTATATAGCACTGCTAAAATTTTGTACGGCAAAAATATTAGAATATTTAAAATAATGAAATAACTTTGCAGAAAATAAGTATAGACATATGTAAAAAATTATTTTTTTTATTAGTATTCTTGATATGTGAAGAAAATTTGTATTATCAATGTTTTTTTATTTAAACATATATTTAAACCTAATAACTTGATAATTATGGTAAACAATTTTACAAATAATTTTAGTTAATTAATCATGTGAAAAACAAAAATTTTTGTTGTTAATTGTATTTTCAGTTTTTTTTTCATAATTTCTAAATGATTTTTCTACGAATGATTTAGCAACTCCCGTAGATCTTTCGTGCAATTTAAATCTGGTAATTATATGAGAATTCAAAATTGCGTAATAAATAATTTGGAATAATTCTAGACTTTTATTTTATATATAATTAAACCGATAAAATTCAAAAATGCCTCGTATGCTCATATTCGCTACAATTTTTAATAAGTTTTCCCATAAAATGATTAAATATTTGGCTCTGTATAAAATTCCATGAATAAAAATTAATTCGTTCCCCCTGCTGTTCAAATACGTTTCCTAAACCGTCACATTTCCGCCATCGCGTTTCACGGTTAATCTGGGATTCTGTATTTTAAATTCTTAATTTTTCTGCTCTGTATTTTTCATCCATCGCGTTTGAAAATATTAAATTTTTATTAACTATTATTGTTAAATACGACGAATGTTTCGATATATTGGAAAATAATAATTCCTGGATCAGAGCTCCTATATTTACTAAAATAAATAAAATTTCTTTCAAAAAATACCACTTATTGGAACTTCGGTTTTTAATCATTCAAATTCGAAACGAAAAGTCATAATCAAATTTTTGTTATTCAATTATTCACGATGTTAAATTATTCTTATATAATTTACGAGTGAATATCACACGAATATGCAACAGTTTTTAACATTTTCTTGTATAAAGCAAATCCTAGAATATTTTCTTCGAAAAATGAAACATCAGTTATAATCAACTAAATCTGCATTCCTTTCTAGCTTTGTACATTTAGAGGATGCATTTCTGATTTCGTGCATCCTAATGAGAGGATCATCCTCTATAGATTGCATGATCAGTTCTTAAGTGAGTATTCTGCAAATTCAGGTACAAAAATCGAATTTTTTAAAAATATTTTCTCAAAGTCAATGCATTTGAAAATATCTGTGCAGAGTTGTTTGGCGAAATTCGCAAAATTGACGAAGTGATAGATATTCCAGTGCAAATATATCAAGCAAGAGACTGCATAGCAAATAAGATCTCAACGATATTATTATTTCAATTGCTTACGATTATTGTACTTCAAATTATTTTTTCCCATCCATAGTGCAGTTGCTTCGTTAATAATTCAAAAAACTCGTAGACTCTGTGGCTCTGAAATAGCAGATTAAATATGCAAAGGTTCGCAGATTGATATCCGTGCTACCTCGAACTAGCTAGTAGTCTATCTTAAATTCCAACTAGCAGGTCGTCTTCAAATCTGAACTGAATCTTCAGCAGACATGTCTCTATCGTTGGAACTACGTATCCTGAACCTCGTCTCAAAATGTCTTACGGGTTCTGTGTAAAAACGCTCAAGGGTATGCTTCTCTTTGATCTAGATTCGCAGAAGACTAACTTAATCTTAGAATGGTGACGTACGTCAAATTGACTCTTAAGACTAGTGGTGATGTTCGTCAGATCAACTCTATATCATTACAATAATAGTGACTTGATGACACATTGGTTCACTATCAACAGTGGTGACTTGAAGTTAAATTATCTCCGAATCGTCAGTGGTGAGATTTAAATATCTAGTAGTATAGTTACGAGATTTAGGTATCCAAGGATACGTCTAATTGGCGTCATGTCACTATTAGCGATACGGAATTGATTCGATATCATGTCACCACTATTATTAGGGGGTCAATTCGACGTCAAGTCACTATTACTGATAGGGAGTCAATTTGACGTCACGTTACCACTAGTGACTTGATGACACATTGACTCACTATCAGTAGTGGTGACTTGAAGTCAAATTGACTCCTTATCGATAGTGATGGCTTGACGTTAAAGATACGTTATATTGAATACGCCATTCAAAATTGAATCCCTTATTACTTAAAAATTCGAATCCCTTATTATTTAAAAATTCGAGTCCCCTATTATTTAAAAATTCGAATCTTTCATTACTTCAAAACTCGAATCCCTTATTACTTAAAAATTTTAATCCCTTATTATTTAAAAATTCGAATCTCTTATTATTTAAAAATCCGAATCCCTTATTACTTAAAAATTAGAGTTCCTTATTACTTCAAACTTCGAATCCCCTTTTCCAACTTCTTAAGAGTATACTTGTTGAGAGCATGAAAGAGTTACTTTCATTAGACTTTCGAGGAATGTATGTAGCTACGCACGCACTAGCGCAGCAATAAAAAATGGTCGCGAAGCTGGCGACGTTGTCTTATGAGAGGAGTAAGTACATAGCATTCGCGCATGAGCGCTTTTCCACTTTTCCCGACGACTGGCCACGGTTTCGCGAAATGCAGCACGATCGTTTACAGTGCACGCGACATTTTTTAACAGCGACGATCGTAGATCCTGCCTCGCGTGGGGATCGATCCATCAACTTGAAGGATACTCTGATCCAGGCTCCTATAAACGCCAGATTATTTCTTCCAGCGCTCCATTTACGTCTCGATCGTTTTCGAATTGACCCTCGAAAATTATGCATGCCTTGCCAGGTTTTAGCATCCTCTGTGCATGCTATCATTTTACGCTTAAGCATTTATGGGTTCTTAAAGGGGTATTCTGGCCTAAAGTGACAAAATAGTCAATTTTCTTTTTCTTAATGCATTAGCTGCTACGATCCCCATTTGGGAATTTTGGAATTTTACGTACATAAATATGTAATTTAGAGGTTATAGTAACAATTTGTTACTTACTCAGTCTTTTGTTTTTTATTGAAATTATCCGATCAAAAATTAAAAAAAAAAAAAAGAAAAAAAAATTTGGCAGTTAATGGGTTAATGTTTGGATCTTAGGAAATATGTGTGCAAATCCATTTGACGAAATTCGTAAAATTGACATGGAAAATCTATTACTTTGATACGAGTGGATTCAATATTGATGAATTATTACTACGTACATACAGTTACACGATTTAATATTCGGACACTGTGGTACTTGCAGAATTATAGCTCTCTATATTTATTTGAAATATCGTACAGTGACTCGTGGACTCCCGAGTCACCTGAAGATATCTATGTTCCTAGCAGAACATAGACACCCCTAGGCGATTGTCACAGCCGTCCCAATTTGTTTAACCCCTTGCACTATTTTTACGAGTCTGACTCGTGCTCAAAATTTTAGGCCAAACTTGAATATCACGAGTCAGGTTCGTTGTGTAATTTCATGCCAAACGTAGATATAACGAGTCTGACTCGTGATCGACATTTCGGGCCAAACATGAATATCACGAGTCTGACTCGTCATCAACATCTCCAGCTACTGAAAATCCTTTAAACCGGCACATATCAGTAACAGACATACACAGCCAATAGGAAAACACGCACCCATCACTCACACTTCGCACACTTAAGCTTATGAAAACACTGACACGCGTCGACCAAGCGGATTCGCACGCAAACTCCTATGACGGGTGGACTGAATTCAACCAAAGACTTCGATTCGCTGCATTATATTTTGTTAAAATCGGTAAGTAGCGTTGCTATCGATACTTGGCAGTTTGATCTGATGATTGATGAGTTTTTGTTTCTAATGATCATTAATATTACTGATTAAATGTTTGCTGATTGTTTACACGTGATAATTGCGCACATTGATGATTGATTAAATAATTCATGATTATTTGCATCTGATGATTATGAAAATTGTGAAGTAACCTAACGATGGACGATTCTTTTTCAATCGATGATTAATCAAATGTTCAATAGTTGTTCATGTTGTATGATTCTGATTTTTGCCATAATGTCGCTTGAGGCTCGTAATTCGTGCTTTCTAGACAATGTATGTATGTATACACACTGTAGATAGTGTATCTTGTAGTTTTCATATCATATCGCGAAATCTGCGCACTAGATCGTTTGCATTTTGATATAATATACCAGTATAAATTATCTACAATATGAGTTCGATAGTGCGTTTGTTTTAGATCTCTATTAGGAGTTAGGCATGGTCAAATTTGTCCATGTATCGAAAATCAGTTTATGTACTACACCACCGGCGTCCGTTCCAACGTACGAAAGTTACAGATTAAGGATAATTTATGAATGTAAACTCTGTTCCAGTTGCGTTTAGTTACTAGTGTAGTTGGTATCAGACCGTGTACTATCGCGTATTTAGGAATCTGATAAGGAATAATTATTGGACACAATAGATACTTAAAAATCGCCAATAATATAATTACTAATAACTCGCAAATTTTTTAAATTCATAATTACAATTATGATTACATTTAATAAATGTAAATTAATTATTAAATAATAATTTAATAATTATTAAATCTAAATTAAAATCATAATTACAGTGATTTTTAATTTCTCTATATCTCGAAATATAATTTCCTTTATTCTAGACAGATAGTAGCAAAAATTTTGTTTAATATATTATAAAATTTCTAATATTTTGCATAACATTTCTATAGTATATTCCATAATTTAAAATTTTTGCGAGCTTAATTATTTTCTTCTCACCCTTAAATCATTTATTTTTCCATAAAACAATATATTTTGACGTTTGTATAAAATTTTCGAATAGTCACTATTTAAAATTAGAAATTATTTCAAAAATTTCACTCAGTTTGTATTTTCTTTTTAAATTATTTGCGAACTGAATATTTTCACTACGACGTCGCTTGGCTGATGCTAGTTACAACCCGGTAATTTCGTGAATATTAAATCAACTATACTCTTGTACATTACTGCGTGGTTCCTGTTCGTTACGTATACATTCATAGTTAAGACGTTATACTCTTACATAGATTTACAAAATATCAATCTAATGCAGCGAATATTCAAGACCAGAAAAATTAGTCTCGAGGATGCAGTCGGGGAGACAATCTATTTTATGGGATAATAAAATCTCCTTAATCAAATCTATTCATTTTATTAATCACTTAAATATCGTGTTTCAAAATTTTAAGATTAATACTTTTTTTAATGTACATTATTAAATTCGGTGGTAAAAATTAAATTTAATTAGAATAGTAATGCCTAGATTAGAAATACATTACTGACAGTACAATACAATATAGTTTAACACAGTACGATATAAGTATTGACAGTGTTGAATATAAGCATAGGTATTTTAATTCGTTTGAGTAACATAGGCTTACTATAGTAATTAAAATTATACAGCAGTTAACTCGTTGCATTCCGCTGGCTCTGATTTATTTTTATTTACACTTGTAGTAACCAAAAAATAAATACGACAGTTCCATAAATAAATCCATAAATTCCTACAACTTTTTCCTTTTCGAAATCAAATTTCTGATTTTAGGAAATTTAATATCTCAAAAGCATATTTAACTTACAGGTTAATTCAATAAAAAAGTTCCCTAGAACTTCTCAATATACGTTAATTACAAAAATTACTTCCACCATAATTACAAAAATGATTAAAAATTACAAAATTACAAAATATTATTTAAATACAATTACATCATAATTAAAAAATTAGAAAAATTATTCTCAGAATAGAATTCTGAAATTCTCAGAATTAGATTGACAAGAAATAAGTAAAATGAATGAAATATCAGAAAACCCGCGTGAAACTGAAACTTAAATTCGGTAAGAAGATAATCTCTGAGTTAATAGCACTTTTAAAGCCGACACATCGACGTATCCCTCGTCCCAAGGATGAACCAGGGTGGGATCCGAAGTGACGGGGTGAATGGAGAAGGACAATGAAGTGCAGGGCTGAAGAATATATAGCAGAGGGGAGAGGACCGCTAATGGATGCAATTAAAACACGTAATAGGCTTATGACACGGACTGTGTTGCGACCTTGCCAAGGCGAGACCTCAAACGAAGTTACCGCTTAGAGATTTTCGGCGGACCCTGGCAGCTCGTTCGAACCCCTGTTGCAACGGACAGGTAGGGGTATCGTATGGAAGAGAGACGACGTGGAAGAGCAGTTCGTCTACTCTGCTCTTCCCCTTTCTCTCCCTCTCTCTCTTTCTTTCCTCTCGCAAGCTTGCCAGGATCGATTTTCTCGTCTCTCCGCGAGCTGCTAGCTCTGCAAGGGCCAGAGACCCGTTGACTGAACGTTACCAGCAGGGTAGAGAAAGAAGAAACATCGAGTCCATACGTTCCGTTGAGGAAGGACGCCTCTAGCTCATTGTCGTGGGTACGCCGGACGTCGCGACGCCCTACGCGACACATGCACGCAGTGGTTCTGGAATTATCCATTTCGCGAAATCCTTCGCGACCCGTACTTTCCATTTCCGCCTGTCTTCACTGTGTCGTTGCTGCTGGGTTATCTGCAAGCTGGGTCTTGGGGTGTGTAGAATCGTTGATTCTTTTGGGATTCTCAAAATTGGGTTTTGCTCAGGCTTGGGAGGGAGGAGAGCCTTTGATTGCGAAGCTTCGCGTGAGATATACGAGTAGGTAGGAGTTTGCCTTTGATTGCGAAGCTTTCCGTGAGATATGTGAGTATGTAAGGGGGTTGTTCTGGGGTACGGAGGTGAAGCGTTCTCAAGATGTTTTCTTAATAAAGTTTTGAAAGCAGAATTTTTCTACGTATTCTTTTGAGGTATTGAACGAATGACAGATGATGAATTAGAGAATTGTTTGTGATTCAGTTCATATATACTAAGTGTATGCGAGGGTTTGTTGTGAAATGTAGTGGTAGAGCGTTTTGAAGTCGCATTCTTAATAAAATCTTGAAAAACTATTTTGTCTAGGCATTCCTTTGAAGTATTGAATGAATGACAGATCATAAACAAGGGACTTGTTTGTGATTCAGTTCATATTCACAAGTTGTATGCAAGAGTTTGTTGTGGCATGTATTGGTGATGTGTTTTGAAGTAGTTTTGTCAATAGAATCTTGAAGAATGGATTTTTCTATGCTCCTTTTTGAGGTATTAACAAAGTACCTGACAAATGACATGATGTTGAAAAAAGGAATTGTTTATAATCCAGTTATTGATACTCATAAGGTATTATATATGAGAGTTTGTCGTGGAAAATAGTGTACTTTGTAATAGTAATGTATTTTGAGGTTATTTTGCTAATGAAATCTTTGAAATCGATCTTCTGCATGAGTTTGAATAAACAGTGAGTGAAGAATGTTAATCAAACGAAATGTTCATGACTTAATTGGTTTCCAAAAGATATAATATGTATGGGGTTTTCCGTTTTATATAGTAGTGAAATATTTGCAAACTCTTCCACTCCTAAAATTTTTCAGATAGATTTGGAATACTTGGTAGGAAATTTTTCTACATAGTGGTATTATATTTTTCATTATTATATTTTTCATATGGTGGTAGAACACTAGGAAACTGTTTTATTCATAAAATTTTCTAAGCTTTTCAAGCTTTCCGAGCTTTCCGAGATTTTCGAGCTTTTCGAGCTTTTAAGGATTAAAGTAGTGGACCAGACTTCTCTTGTCATCAAATACTCTCCCAAATTTTATCAAATTTTTAATTACACTCTGAGTTTCGCTATAAGAGCAATCTTCAGCTTCCAACTATGAACTTGCAAATAAGTTCCTCTTTATATATAAATTCGCACAGGTTGCACAAATGCAATATCACCCATACATGACACATTGCAAAAACGATATCGATGCCTCTTTCAACTCTGTTTCTTCAAGTTCGTCTCAACTCGCTTAAGTCATTTTATGACCATCAATTTGTTTCTTCGATGGGGAAAAAAGTCGTCGCAGGGAAAACACTAGACCAGGTAGGGGGGTCCATTTTATTCCACGCTTCAGTAACTTTAATCTCTTTCGAAAACCAATTTACGAAGTCCAGTTAACTCTACTTGATACGCCACGGTTCCGAAGCATTCGATTAATTAAGAACGTTTAAGCACGGTCTTTCATTTTATTTTTACATCTGCCAGCCACGGTATCGCCCAGTCCAAGGAACGAATTTCATTTCAACTCGCAGAGAGCCAAGAACGCGATCATAGAAAAGTTTGCCGGTTTGCTGTTTTTGAAACGCAATTTCAACGATGCTTAAAATATCGGTCGATCGAAGGGAAGGAGAAAAATGGATCGAAGCACTCGCTTTCTATTTCGAGAGCCAGCCAGCTTCCTCTCGATGAAGGCTGAACGATCCCATGGGATTAAATTAATCTTCCAAATCGTTGTACAGAGCTCAATGATGAAGCGTATCATCTCGTTCCTCGAGAGTTTGTCAGTAGTTTGGGAAAGGGGTTCAGACTCTGTTTCGGGGTTTCGTGTTGTATTTTGTCCTGAAGATTTTTTTGTGGATGTATCATTCAACTGGAGGTTAGGATGAAGTTCATAACG
The DNA here is from genome assembly GCF_001483705.2 of Eufriesea mexicana. Taxonomy (NCBI): domain Eukaryota; kingdom Metazoa; phylum Arthropoda; class Insecta; order Hymenoptera; family Apidae; genus Eufriesea; species Eufriesea mexicana. The sequence goes on from NW_016912643.1 coordinate 100,198, forward strand.
AAATTTGGTAGTTCGTGATCTGTCTTGGGATGTCGAGTCTTCGAATCTTCGAACTTTAGTCACGTAACGAGTAGATTTAGGTTTGCAATGAGGACCACCTTGAAGGGGGGTACGTTTGGAGGAGTAAGGAATACAGTGAAACCCTGTTTAACCGAATGTCCGATTTATCCGAATTAGAAATGTTCATATCCTACCTCAAAATTTTCATATCCACAAGTGAGAATTTTTCTTTTCTCTTAATTATGTAGTTAAGTCGTTCACGAGTATGAATTTGTGGCAATAACATTGTGCAAATGGCAATATGACAATCGTAGTAAGAAGAAAATTTCAAGATTATGCCAGTAAAATTAAAAAATGGCACGAAAATAATTTTCGATACATTTTTTGTAGATACGTGCCGTGGTGGCGCTAGTGAGTTAAAGGGAAAGTCGTTGTAAGGCTTCCTCGAGACGCTTATCCGTGAAAGAGTCAATATTAATATATTATAATCTATTAATATATTATAATATAGGGTTAATATTAATATATTATAATATATATAATATAAATAATAATATATCAGGTATATTATTATTTATTAGTAAAATAATCATTATTATATATTAGATAAAAAGATTTCGTCTATTTATTAAAATAGTAATAATACAATATACGTATGTACTTTTAATATATATATATTACTATACACGAAAGTGTATAAAATATTCAATATGTAAATAAAATATTCACATATAAATTATTTTATCTATGTTGGTAATGATTTTCTGGAATCTCCCGGATTTTCGGTTATTCATATTAAGCTCGGTCACTTTTGAGCCGAATGAACGGGTTTCCACTGTGTATGCAAAGAATATTCTACATAGTCTAGTCTGCACAGGAAACAGCAGAAAGGGGAGTAAATAAATTCACGTGTTACATAAAGTTACATTTGATATTTCAGAAAATTTACCAACATAGGTAGCTCGCCTAAAACTGTCAAGTGTGAGACAAAATGCTGTAGCAAGGTACACAGCGACATCTCAATGTCCATAACTCCTGATAAGGTTTCCAGTATCACGATTGCACGACAGAAGAATCGGCCTGTATCGTCTTTCGCGTGTTTCGGCAGTGCATGCACAATTACGTGGCTGTCTGGGAGCATGTATTTTCTCGGCTGTCATCCTTTCATGTCGCAAACTCGCACGGGCCCAGCGTGGTGGAGCTTCCAATCCCGTGGACTCGCTTCCCGAATACAAGGCGGATGGTATCGCGTTTTTCGCCTTTGCAATTTATAATATCGCTTGCTCGCATGAAACGGGGTATAAGTTGACGGCGACGCCGCCGCCATTTTCCTCGCTTGCCTTATACTCTCTTCTCTGACGTAGAACAAATTGGTATTTTATGCGAGTAGTAAAACGGCCACGATTGGGTCAATCTGAATTTATTTCACGCGATCCGGTTACGGCCATTTGATCGGCGAAATCCTTGTCAGGAGACATTATGGGGGACGAGGGGTTTTGTTAATAGGGCACATTTTGGTCATTTCCTATTTGTGTTATTGGTTCATTATACTATATATTGTTATATTATTATTATTAGTATTATATATATTACTGTAATATTTGGATTATTATTATTTACTGTAATAATGCACCGCTGTCCATTACCAGTTGTGCATACCACTTAGCTGAGGCTTAGATGTATAGACCATTAATACATCAGCATCGGTGATACAACGGTGGAGGGGATGATTCTATATGGAAAAACATATTAAAAATGAAAAATAAAACTTTTATATATATATGATTTGTTCATTAGTCATTAAAGTGAACTTCAATATTTTTTATAATAATAATAATAATAATAATATTAATATTAATAATATATACGTATAAAATGATTTTATTATGTATTCCTTGATGCAATTTTTATTTAGAATATTCTTTGTGAAACACATGCTCCATAAGTTATTCGCTATGGACAAATAAATTGTAACACACACACATATTTATTATAGTAATCTATTATATATAATAAAAAATATAATATACATTATACAATGTCATATGTTTTTACTTATTACTTTATGCTATCATTATTACTTATGCTATCATTAGTATTACTACATGTACAGTATTATCTACACACGTGTCATTACCACACCTCGCGGTATTGCAGCTGCAACAATCGCAAGACATTCCAGTACCACCGATGTCTCGTCCAGCAGCTTATTAAAACATTTCGCGAGTGACATTGAGTTTCCTCAGCGCGTGGCGATAGAGGTATCGGCCGGCGTCTGAGTTTATCAAGGAGCCGGTGCAAAAATGAAATCGTTGTTTCGCGTTCAGACGACAGGCGGCTGGCAGGTTTGCGAGACTCGCTGAAACTTTTCCGCAAGTTGAAGGGAAAAATTTTTCAACGGAGCGAAAGCGTTTCGTAGCCCTGCTCCCGCCTCAGCCCCTCTTTACCCGTCGGGACTTCATTATTGAGTTTCGCCCTGGTAACGTCTCGCATTCGAGAGAAGTTGAAAACAAGCGAAATGGTACGCGATTTCGTTCTTCGCACGCGATAACGCCCTATACCCACCTTTGTTCCCCGAAATTTTCTAATAAGTGCCGGAGAACAACCTCTCCTTCGCCATTTAGGCTTGTCCTTGTCTCGTTTCCTCAGGATTCCGGCCTCCTGCCTACTCATGCCTAACGACGGAGCCAGTTTCGGTATAATGCAAAGGGAAATGATTAATGAACGTTAGCCTGGACGGCTGAAAAAGGCGTTTGTAGTCTGCGTAATATCACTTTTTCATCGGCTCGTTGAGTGATTTTCCGCGGAAATATATTTTCGTCATTAATAACGCTCGTCTGGAATTATCGTTCTGCGTCCAGCTCGTTCAATCGCGAGTCCGTGGGTAGAGCCTAGAAGATGTATTATGGTTGTTTCTGTGTAGGTACGTGTAACGTGCATGGTAGCTCAACGTGGTTTCGAAGCGAGTCATCTGGCGAGATTTGTCAAGCATTTTCTTGCGACACATCGTCGGAACGTTATATCGGGAGGAGATTTACGAGGAAAGTGGATTTTGGGAGACATGTCTTGCGAGTTAGGTTTGGGGTTGAGGTGCGTTTGTTTAGGTAGGCGGATTTAGAGGATGGTGATGCGGAGTTTGAACTTTGAGATAAGTAGCAAGTGGCTAGTTCGTTGTGATTGATGTTTAAATTGTTGTACCCCACTGTTTCATTGAGTATATCAATTGTAGAGTGAGTGCCGCTCGGATATACTTAGCTGTTAGCGATGAATCATTTAAGGTGTTTATGATAGAGATCATAGAACACTGGTTACACGTGATATAACTTTAGATACACACGTGATATAATATAGAACACGTAAATAGATTCAGTTTGTAATCCGTTAAATAATACGTTAAATAGTTAGGTATTACAGTAACTAATAGTTAATTAGGTTCTTATCATCGATTCGAAATCACGTGAATTAGAAATATATGAAAGGTTAGGCTATCTTGAAGCGACCCTATGAATTTTCAAATAGAGAAATATCACGATGTAATGTTTTTTAAATTTGTCTTCACATTTAGAATTATTTATGATTATATTATTTATTTGTGATAACTGAAGTTATACAAGTTAATTATTTTTAAAAGATTGTGATCAGTTTGGCTTCTGAGATGCTTTGGTCAAAGTAATTGGAAGCTGAAGATGATATTCTCAAATAGAGAAACGGAATTTCAAAGTTCTGAATGATTATAATAAATTCAATAACAAATTATTTTACCAATTTACTTAAATTTAGTTAATTCGTGTTTTATTCCTGGATCTTATTTCCTGACATGTATTATGTTCGATGGTATAGCAGAATAATACTGTTTTAAGGTTTTCCTGTAAGAAAACAGAGAATTTATAAGTCTTACAATTATAGGTTGACTTGTTTATCTATTACAAATGTAAAAATGGAGTGTGATTTTATAAAATATTTCTTATTTATGACTTTTGACAGAACATACAAATGTATGACATAAATTTATAAATGATAAAAAACTTGGCAAAGATTTTATGAATGATTAGTAAATTTTAATAATTGAATTTTTAATATTTCTAAATGTCATCAATTTCTAAGTATTTATCTATTATTGAACTATATAAATTTGTTTCTGTAAAAAGCCGACGATTATTAACCTAAATACTTGGACTGTGTTAAATGACTGTCAAAAATCTTGTCAATAAAGATAATACGTGCTGTAACACATGTTGCATACATATAACATGTAATATTAAACCGATTTCAATTTTAGCATTTTCAAAATGGATGTAGCTAAAAGGAATTAATTTTTTTAAGCCGGATTACAGGAATACCATCTTTTAGGCCAGATTAAAAGATATTGAAATTTGGGAACTCTATTTTGTCGCGAGACTATTAGGAGAAAAAGGTTCAGCACTTTATCGTAAATTTTTTCATATTCGCATCAAAGCTCCTTAACCAGACCTCTATTATACATAACAGCCCATATTAGCTTAACACGTTATACCGTGTACCAATATTTTCTTTGCATTTTATCGATATTATAATAAATATTTAAAAGTATATAATAATAAATAGTATAATATAATAATACTAGTATAACAATAGTAGTATAATAAACATTTATTTTACTTAAAAAGTAAGATAAATAAAAGCTATATGCACTGAATTTTGTCCTTATTTAAACATTCAGTGAAATACAATACTCGAACGACAGACTCAAGAAAACACATAATTAATCTGATAAGAACATAAGTCCCAGTATAAATGTATCGTGTAAATGTAAATTTATCTATTCTCCATATTAATATTTTCATAATATGTTTATTAATTAATTTTTATCGTTTATTAAATTATTTTATAATTATATAATTAATTTTATCGAATCACTATATTAATATTTCAATAATGTCTTTGTTAATTAATTTTTATCGTTTACTAAACTATTTTATAATTGTATAATTAATTTCTAACATTTTAATCGCTAGGATATTCTCTGTTTCGAATATTAATTTATTTGAAGATCCGAGATGGTATCCAAAGTGTCGAATCCTGACCCTTTATGTCATTTGCATGAAGGAACGATGGTACAAGCAGATCACGAGACAAGGGCAATCAACGAGGGCCCATCGCGCAGCATCGTAAAACCCAGATTGGCAAAACGTTCTTTTATCTCGTCACGTATGATCGTTTAATTCGAGTTTAATTCACCCCTCGTTCCAGGGAGGTGAAATTATTTTGGCCCCTTTAACGCTTTGACCAGGCATTAATTTAACGGAGCGCTAGACTGACAGAAATTGTTCAAACACTTTGAAGTTTGCTAGCGACGGAATTTATGCTGCGGAATGCTAAGTATGGGCCAATGTTATGAACAAATTATAGGTGCGCCCGTGTGTGGTATTTGGAATAACTCTGCCAACCCTCGCTTCCGACCTTACACCGAGAACAATTTTGCATTGCCATAACAGCTCTTTCGAGTTCCACGCGTTCTAAGGGTTGAAAGGGTGTGCGAATCCGTGGCAGATTCGAGAATCAGAGGTTTTTAGAGCGTCGTGAGAATCTTAACCCTTTGCACTTGAGAAGCGACCTTAAATCGCGTTTAAGGGGGATTCTTATGATCCGGCTTAAAAACATCCACTTTTTTCTTTTAAATTTTCTCAAAGTATATGCTTTGGAATATGTCTGTGTAAAAGAATTTGTTCGAATTCATAAAATTAGCAGAGTTATAGATGTTCAAAGTGCCGCGTGCAGGTATTGTACAACGGGTAACGAAAACTTCAAACGCGCTTTTCCCGAAACAATATTTTTTGAATTTGCTGACGGGATATCTCGCGTTTTAGTTGACTGATTGATTTGAAATTTAGAAGAGATTTTCATCGGAAGTACCTTTACCGCCTGTATCACGGATTTCAAAATCTGATGTTTTTTTCTATTTTTTTTTTTTTACCACCCAAAGGACAAAAGCACGAGGAAAATTGATATTTAAATTTCAAAATGCTGCTATCTTTTTAATTTTCGAAATTTCACTGTTTTGATGATTCATACTATAGCTGTATTTATACTAATGAAGATGCTTTTTAGTTTTTTTCGTTTTGGATAACCGGATGGTTCGAAATCGTGTCAGCTATTTGATCCCGTTTTTTAAAAACATGATGTATCTAAAGCTACATAATTTCCACAATTTTCAATAAATTCGTTAAAAGAAGATTGTAAATATTCTTCAGATATAAATAAATATGTGTGCGGAAACTGCGTACCAAAAATCACAAAGAAATCGATTTTTATTTGACTTTTATTAGATTTATACATGATGATTTACCCGATATATTTTCATTGGTTAGTACATTTAATATTATTTAGTCATGATTTATCGGAGGCAAAAGATTATAAGGCTCGCGAAAATATTCAAACGCCATACATATTTCAAGAAAATACTCTAACTGAAAAATCCTGACTTTAATGAAAGTATATGTGTATGCACAGCCCAACGAGTTACATACACATCAATTATTTTTATTCGCAGATATTATTTCATCTGGGTGAAATCATTATTCAAAATTACAGTCCGATCTTTTTTCTTTTCTTATCATAACTGTATAATAGTGCAAAATATAGCGAAGCTTTTCAACTAAAAAACTGTTAACTTTTGGTTCTCTTTCTCCCTATATTAAAAATTTCACCCTATGAGGCCACGTTGAAGAAACAAAAGAATTGTTAAAATTGTAATCATTAATTTTACCTCCTCAGAAAAATCACTCCCTGTGTTACTCGTAGTGCTTTATATACATGCAAATTTTCATTAAAATCGGAATTTTTGTGGCTGTTGTCCTTGGACCTAGGCGATGTCTTCCTAGAACTCCAACGAAGGGCTTTCTCCCGCCGGAAAACAATGGACAGCGGTGAAAATTGCCCAGAAAATATTTTCCTGATTATGGGAAATACTGGACGATCGTCAAACTGGAAATGCGAGTCCGCTCAAGCGGATTACACTCTTCGAAGACCTAATCGCGGCTGGTCGACTGCACCACGCAGAGACGTCTGTTTTACGCAATTAATAACTCACGCGAGGACTTATTTAGTAAATTGTACGATGCGGTGTCTGCGGTTGAGCCATGTTTCACCTGGGTGTTTGTTAATCTGGTATGAAAACGCACAGCGACCTCACCGCGATTGTTATACCTGCTAATTCTCTGACTGTGTTCTCAAACACGCATAAAGTGGTTAACGTATATTTCTCGTTGATCTCGTTTAACTCGGTGTTTATTTGCAGAGGCAGGAGAGAGCGAAGAACGACGAGAAATTGAGTCGTTTCCCGTGTCATTTGGTATTTTAAATACGTGGTAGTGGGTGTGCTGATGGATCGGAAGTGACGTTGGCGAGGAGTTTTTGGATGGTAGGGATGATGGAGTTATTAGAAACGTGAGGATTAATGGTAATTCGGATGGCTAAGAAACTTTTAAGTATGGAAGTTTCTCTAACTTTTACCCTTGGGTCTGACCCCTCGTTCCTACCTCCTTCACTCTTGGGCTACATTTGCTTGGTAGATGAGGGGGCTAGCTGGAATGTCCGAGTGGATAGGACTGCCACTGATTCGCTAATTAGTTCGAAGATGCAGGGTCTTTTTCTAAAAGTAAAATCCGAATTTTGTAAGGGGATTAGGATTTTTAGAAATAGTTATCTGTGCATGTTACGGTTTTGTCATAGGCTATCTGTCAGACATTTAATACAAATACTCTTTGCTATACTCGAATGTTCAACTTCAATAAGGTGTCCAAGTGAAATAATAATTTAAAATTGTTTTGTTATAAAGTGATAAGTCTAATCTTCGGCATAACAATCGTAATACAAAATAATAAAAACTTTAGAATTATTGAAAATTAAAGTAAAAGTTATGCTATGAACACGCTTTCCGGGACGGAACAATATTAATTAATATCGAAATTTTGCCAAATGGCAACTGAAAGGTGCCTCTCGAGTGGAAAGCGTTATCCTAAACACTCTTTACATTCTCTTAGGACCGTATCTATTCGATTCCCACATACACGTTATTTTTCTTTCTTTTTTTTAAAATTTTAGTATAAATGGTATCACTAAGCGTGATTTACAAGTATTCCGCCCGCCACTTCGGTAGGTCTGCCACTTGTGGGTCCCATTTGTAAAACTAATACAAGCATTAAAATAAAAATCATGTTATGAACGCGGCCTCTGGTACGGAACAACATCCTAAATTCTACACTCTCGAAGATGCAACTTTCCAATCATTCTCCTAACTTTCTCCTCTATCTGATCATTTCGTTCCCAGAACGAAATCATTTCACGCCTATAGACACAGACATCGATGGCCCTCCCGCGTCATATTTGCATAGAATGTCCCGGATGGGAGCATTTGCGGTGCATTTGCAGCGTGCAGTGGGATACATAGAATACGGCTGAAGCGAACAGAAACGCAGGTAGATAAATACACAGGGTGCTTGGACGCTGGAGTCGATGGTTATCGCTCGAAATAGTCGCGAAACTTTCAGCGCGTTAGTCCTTTTGAGAAAACGGGGACGGCCGTTTTGCCGGGTAATACAATGCACTCCGAATAATGCCTGGAAATGGTAAAACGGCGAAAATGGAAACTTCAGGCTCGGCGAATGAGAAAGGAGAGGGGGTGGCTGGGTACACGAGGACGGGGAGAAACAGGAAAAGCGAAAGAGAGTTTCCTCTGCAAACGTCTCGCTGCCTTCGATTTTCCCGAATCGAGTGCACGTCGTGGTTTTATGCGTGTCACGAGAGAGACACCGAGAATCGTCGGTTTTTCTAGTCTGTCTGAGGAGCGCTGGGGGATGTAAGGCTGTTGCGTGAACAAACACGGTGATGTAAAAATGTTAACCCTTGCAATACCGAGTACTCGAAGTATGGCGTCTAACTATCGCGATGACGCTCAGGATTATGGGATTGAAAGATGGTAGGAATGATGATAAGAGGGAGACCCCTTTGTGCTCTGAATTATTTGTCAATTTTGTTGCCAACAGCTCTCTATTATTTTAAGTATTTTATTGGGAAATTTACTTCAAAGGACTGAAAATTTACTTCTTCGACTGCTATTTATTTAAAACAATTTTGTCTACTGATTATGTTAAATATAGCTCTCAAACATTGTAATTTATATTTGTATTTAACTAGCAAATAGGACAATTTAAATAAATAAAGGAAGAGCCAAATTTTAATTTCTCGAAGAAATATTTCCTCCATCACTTGATTGTTCGACCTAAGAGATCATAAGGTGTCGTGTATTGGTTCACCACATCAACAACATATATTTGTTATAATCTATGATCATTTTCTCAAACACATGAGAGTATTTATATACATTGAAAGAAATTGTATCGTGTGTATAAACATCGTTACAGAATGTCCGGATAATAAAACATCCATATATTAATTAAAGTGAATACTCTATGTAATGGGGGTACGAATAGTATATACGGGAGTGTTCACTGTATATTAGAAAAATATTCGGAAGAGAATTTAATTCCCATTCTTCGAAATAAAAATTTAGCGTTGATATGTGGTGCAATTTCAAACGCTTAGCCGAACCGTGAAACGGCTCCACGTGTGACCGACTTTGCTGTTGATTATGGCACGCGCCATCGGAACTTAAGTCGTAGGGGTTAAGGACCCTAAGCTGGAGAGGGCTATAACGGAGAAAGGAAGTGAAAGCGAGCGGACAAGACGAAAGCCATCGGGAGAAACGATCGTCGACGAACAGTCTGCAATATTTTCCACGATAGAAAGAGCGAGGGTAGTTTTAAGGAAAAAATTACAGAAAATGGGAGACGAGACGAGACGAGAAGACAGTATTGTGACGAACTTGGCAGCGAAAGGAAGTCGTTGGATGAGTTTGGAATTGTCTTTATTTTTATATATATACTTAGACTCATCACTGTCCAATTAATTGCTTACTTTATATAATTTTATTTTAATAATAAATAGAATTACTGCATAATTTTTGTAGAATTCATACAGGGTGTTCCAGAATAACATATAAGGACGGATAGGAGGTGATTCTTTATGAAAAGTAAGAGAAATAAAAAGAATACAATTTGTTCGATTTTGGTTTAATTTTTAAGGAAATTAGGTTCCAAAACTGGCTTCCTGTTATACAATTAACGAAAGAATTTGATGAAATTCGTGCGTGAGTTGGTTTTCAAAAAAATATTTGACACATATTATTTTTTTTATTATATATTACTATTAATAATATATATCAAAGGGGGTGAAAACAGCCCACAAAGCTAGGAAACGAACGCATGTTTTTTGGAATTTCTCGTAAACCAAAGGGGCTGAAGAATTGTTTCTTCTTTTTCTACAATATGCCTCTTTAAATATACGAATTTCCAAACTCAATTATCTCGAAAACGAAATCGAAATCGGGAAAATTTTATTCGTTTTAATTTTCTTATATTTTTATAAGGGTCTCAGTTAGCTGTATACATTATTCGGGAGCACCCTGTATGTACGCCTATAGTTCACATCGATAACATTCTCTGGACGCATATATGTATTCATAGCATTCAAAGGGCTAACATATCGGGTTGCGTTAGATGAAGTTACCGTTTGTAGTGACAGGGCTGAAAAGCTGAACGTGTATTATTGTTTTTCTCAATGGGGTACCGAAGGATATGTTTCTTTCTTGCTATAAAATGTAGCGTTTTCCTTAAATATTGTGGTTAGAATATTATTTTTTAAATAAGGAATATTTTATTATTTGGAAATAATCGTGGTATATCGATTGCTATCGATCTCTGATGAATAATTTTATTTTTATATATTTTTTCTTTCTGTCGATTTGCTGTTTCTCCCAATACCTCATTTTTAACAAAAATCAATAGATTATCCTCTTGAGGGACGAATTTTTTAAATCGGAAAAAATCTATTTAATTTTTTTTCTATTATATTTTATTAATTTTATATCGATGATAATTTAATAAATATTCGACGAGGTTTTTGTTTTCATTATTGAGGGATTCTATGGTGAATATTTAATTTAACTGATTCTAATTTTCTTTTCACTTATACAAATCATAATATTAGGAAAACTAAAGGTACACATATGTGCCAGTATCCCTGATGAAGAAATTATGTTCTACATAAATCACTACCTTAATTTTAAAGTTCGTTTCAATTCGATTGTTTTGAATTTTTAATACCATTATCGAATAGTTATATTTCGCTATACTTGAGAAATTTCAATTTATTTAAAAGGAACTCGAATGTATATTTTTGCTATACTAACACAAATTTTAATTTATTTAAAAGGAACGTTCTAAATTTCTTTGCCATGTATTTTGTATTACATTCTTAGCTTACATTGAAAAGAAGAAGAATAATTTCATAAACAAATCGAATAAAGGAACAAGGGACACAATATAGGCTGCATAAAATTCGCTAATTTTAATTTATCAAATTTTCTACTTTAATTTACCGCTTTAAGAAGAGAAAATTCATTAGTCCAATTGCAAAATGATCTATTTGAGAAGAAGAAGCTATTATAAAATATTTAAACGTTCATGTTGACTGTTTATGAATTGTGTAATCGATTATATACGAAACTAATGGTAATACAAAGGCTGGCGGGCATTTAAGCACATTTGAAGTATGCAAGGTAACTAGACCCGTGTTTAAATTAATTAACTCGAAACAGAGACACCTCGTTATTTAATATTATTTATCAATGACAATTACCGTGACCATGAAATTAAAATCAAGCAAAGAAAAAAAAAAAACAAATCTGTACAATGCTATATAAAAAGAAAAGAAAATTAACTCTGAAATAATATAGTAATTCAAGAAGAAAGCTTTAAAAATAAATTAAAAATTAATAACAATAAGAACAATTCAGATTCAACCCTGACCAATTAGGCACTTAGAAACTACTCGTGGTATGAACTAGAAACTCCAATACCTCATGTGAATGTCCCTAAAATAAATTATTTATTATTCAGTGGCCAAAAATTTTTATCGTTTAACGGTGTTAATCTTAATTATCAGGGAGAGTTATTATAAATATAAAAAGTTATGACTATACTAAGTGCTTTGACACTTAAATTTAAGATTTTTCAAAAAGTGGAGTTAATCGATTTGTGCAGTGAACGGCTCATATATTGGGTTGTCTGGAAAGTTCGTGCCGATTTTGAATGAAATTTCAAACGCAGAATATTTAAATTTTAATATGCGTTTATTAACTTATATTGGTGCCCACTTTTCAGACAGCCCAATACTTCTAATCGGTCACTGCAGACTCGGCCCTCATCATCCGAGTGTTAGTCATTGAAAATATTCTACAATATTTTATCAATAAAAATATAATGGAATACGAATTTGACCATTGTCAATATAACTATTTTCAAAATAAAAGAATTATATCATTTATCCTGTATCGTTGACCACGAGCTGTAAGTTGCAGCCATTATTTGTTATTGTTGGATGTAACGTACTCGTTGAAATTGATCGATATTGCCCGCGGTTTACGCGAATTTCCTTAAAATAAGATTTACTCGCAAATTCAATATTGACTGACAAAATGGAATCGTGGTTTAACCTATATAAATTCAGGATTCAGTTCGCAGCAAAATCTGCCACTCCCATAGTTAGAGGAGTATTCATGCGTGGTCCAGATGGTGTGAGGAAGATATAATTGGTCACACCTTCTTTGGCACTCGGCAAGTTTGCGTAACTGTTGTTTCGTGAGGGTGGTTTCTATCGAGGGTGATGATTTGATATATTTCGAAGGGTTGATTTATAGGGTGACTTGTGGTGTTGCAGCCTGACGGTCTTACCTAGATCTTGGCCTCGGGGCCAATATCGTAGGGGTTGGAGTGTGATATCGTTATTAGCAAGAAAATTATGGGGAAAGTCCATCAACGCGTAAGAACTTAAGCGTGTGTGTGCCAAGTACATATGTGCAAATTGACACATTCCCATGAATGCTATTATGCTAGCTTTGAACGTGAAATTGGTCGATGGACTTTGTTGTTCTGAATATTGGACTATTTCGTTCGAGTATTTGTACGCCTAATAATGCAATTGACTTCTATTATGGCATCGGTTTGTTCGTGCAATGATGCAGGATTATGATTCTAAGTGGTTTTAAAATTTTCTGAAATATATGCTGCTTTATGAAATACAGGCAGTTTTTAATCAGGGTGTTTTTCACGTTTGCAGCAATTAATTTTTTAAACTATATTACAAGAATACCTCCTTAACTAATATTGGGGCTAACTAACTAAATTAATAAACTAATAACTAATATAACTAAATAACTAATATAATAACTAATATAACAATATAAAAGTATTTTATTATTATATGATATATATACCAAACACACAAATATTCCATGTTTTAAAAATTGTCACAGTACTCCCGAAAATAATTGCAAGACGTTACTTGAAAATCTCTATTCCAAAGTTTCATGGACATTTCTTCCTGTATTCGTAGAACTCCTTTACGTAGAAAGTTGTTCATTCATCCATCCATCCATCCATCCATCCATTCATTCAGTCATTCATTCATTACATCTCGTTAACGAAACATCGGTATTACTCGTCGGTTTTTAGCATCGAAATTAACAAATTATTACACCTGCTATAACGAACACGGTCCGGGTGTCTGATATTTATTCGAACCGAATGCTTTTAACTTGTCCCCGATATTTATTCCCCGACGCGATTCGATTACTTTGATTTGCATTTCATGTGCCCGTTCTATACTCTTCCGCACGGCTGCTCGTCTTTCTTATTTTACATATGAAATAATGAACAGACGCGAAAGAGGGTAGCGATTCTCTAGTCGTTCCGCAACGCTCTAAATTAAATGTGGAGAATGGAAGGGGGAAAAAGGAAAAGTATCAACAACCTGAACGAAAGTAGCGAATTGTTCGCGACGTGTTTGCCGATAATAATTAAAGAAAATATAAATTTTCCACTGCGCACATTCAATCGCGTCATGCTCATCGATTCAACCCCTCACGCACACCCTTGAATCGCGAAGATTTTTATACGAGTCCAACTTATTTATTCGCCGACGATATTTGCACGAGTGTCACGTGCATTTTACCCGGACGCATATTTTTAGCACGAGCTTTTTGTCAAATTATCTCGTTTCCCTTAAAAGCTCGATTCGTGTTCTGCAGCCAGATAACAGTCGTTACTTCTTCGAGCCTTTCAGAATGATTGCCACGGTGTCATAGAAATATCACGGCATTCCAATTGTTTTTTTCTCTTTCATTTCTTTTTTTCTCTCTGCAAATCATACATAAAGCTTGACAAGCGTGTCGGGATAAAAAAAAAAAAAAAGGGAGAAAAATTGTATCGAACAGGGGAGACTCGTGCGGGAACCGAAACGTCACGCGCAGTCATTTTCAGTTTCATCAAAAAGTCATTACGAGCTTGCATTTTCACGGAATTGATAGAGATAAGTGAGGTTTGTCGTGTATCTTCATTTGTAATCGCGAAGGTACATACCTGTCGACGTTATGGTGGAAATGATTAATTCGTTTCAGGAAGAATTTAGGTTATGATAATCGTGATGTCTATAATCTCGTGATTTTTATATTCCGTTGAAGATAATTTTGATGAATTAGGTAGGAAGCTTGAAGATATCTATTTACAATCTTGGGTCTAGCTCTTGGAATTATTTATAACAGGACTGTAATAAAAAAAAAAGTATTAATTTTTGTTATTAACTATTTATCACGTTCTTAAAAATGTCGATAATTTTCTAGTGATTTAGACATTCATCTTCCCATACATAACCTATCTCGATATAAATTTAATTCGTTTCAAGAAAGATTTAGGTTGTGGTAATCACAGTATCTATATAATCTTGAGATTTTTATACTTTATTCAAGATAATTTTGATAATTTAGATAGGAGCTTGAAGATTATTTACAATCTTAGATCTAACTCGTGGAATTATTTATAACAAGACTATAATAAAAAAAGTATTAATTTTTGTTATTTACTATTTATCAAGTTCCTAAAGGTCTCAACAATTTTCTAGTGACTTAGACCTACATCTTCCCATACATAACCTATCTTAATATAAATTCTGTTGTGTCATGATTAATTTATTTAATCACGATAAAGGTTTGCTGATGATTAATCTGTGTTGGTAGAGGTGAATCTATTTAGAAACTACCCAATATCGTATCTTGCCTAAATCACTCTTATTGTTTATTCAGAAATGAGGGTAACCAAACATAGCAATTCCAATTGGACGTAATTGAAAGAATACATGATGTTGAAAAGACTTTGACTAGGTCTCTCCAGGGATGAAAAGCAGAGATAAGAATAGTATTCTTTTCACTTCACATGACTCTACCTGTCATAAACCCAAATCCCTGTTTTTAGAGTCTCGATACACACGCTGACACATCATTACATACTGACTTTATTGTGTATGAGTGACGAGATGTCTCGTTTTCAGGTTTCTTCGACTTAATCGATAATTTATGGAATTAAAAATAGATTTTCTTGTTACGTTACCAGGGTAACGAAGTCAGAGTGCCGTATGCAATGTGTTAACACTTTGTCTGCCACGTTGGTCATATATGACCGGCCACGGTTTCTCATATGACGCCACGGTGGTCATTGATGACCGGAGCGCTTGAACTAGTACAAACTACATTGAACTGCATTGAATAAAAATTGACAGTTAGTGCATTTTGAATATAACCGCTAATTAGAAGATACTTTGAAATAGAAAGTGCCCCATTGAAGAACTAAAAATTTTTATTAGAACATCAGAAAAATATTAGAACAAATCTTGCATCTAGAAGTGCACTTCCGTGACGTCCTGAGAATAACATGTGATTTCGGCGCGGCAGTCAAAGGGATAAACAGCTAAAAAGAGTAACTTACCAATGTAACTTATCCTATTATCTTGTAATCTTTCGTTAAATAGTCAGCATTTATCCTATCTAATGTCAATTCTCTCTTCAGTCTGTATGCCAATTTGGTCTCAATGTATCTCTTTCATTCTCTTTGTCCCACCTTGCTATGTGAATCAATTTGCAGACACGACACTACCAGTAACGAAAATTCATCTATTCCATCCCTGTTGTATTAGAGAAAATAGACCTATTACGCTATATTTGATTAGACCTATGATCCTCCCACTTGTCATTCAAGCTCAGCACCGTATGAGCGATTGATAATAGAACCAGATTGTTAAGCCTTGTAGTACGCTGTCGGCGGTATTATTGTTCCCATATGAAAAATACCATAGTGTCCAACCCGTATCTCAGGTGAGCGCGATGGTACATCGACGTTTGGCCACCACATGCTGCAAGTACCTGACGTATGGGCCATAATTTATCTCGCCTCCTCGGAAACTGTTTCTAACTCTCTCGCTTTACGGACGGACTACGTAGTTTGGAGAACATTAATTGGGCGTTTATGGTCCTATTGCTTAGCCACCACGATCCCCGGATTTGTCATCACTTGATTTTTTTCTACGAGATCATCTACAATTAATAAGTGTAATAATAATTTAATAATAGCATTTAAAGGTTCCATATTTTGCAATGGAATAGCACAAATTATTATACCGATTATTATGTATATTATTAGGTATACAGGGTATACGCGTTAAGATTTGTCACCATTTTTTAAGCATTACTACACTTACACAAATTTGGCAACTCCCATCAGTTCCATTAACCAGTTGTAAAATAGTTAGCTTTATCCCAGTTTCTTACGCATGCTAGGATTTGGAGAATTCTCGAAAGGAAAGATAAGATGACAGATGAAAGCGAGTCAATTCTCGTAGAGCATGCATGGAATCAACTCTGTTTCCTCATCATCAAGGCGTTGTCTATCACACGTAACGCAAGAAATATACAGTCCACTAAAGACTCGAGGAAGCACATAATTTCCTCTCATAGCTGTCCGTCACTAATCGTCGCCAATTAAGACAGACCTAGTGACGATGTTCCGTCACAGAACAAAGATAGGCCCGCAAAATCCCGTTACGATCTTCCAATGATCAAGGTCTAACTGTTCGAGTGACAAGAACATAGGAATTTTCTAACATGCTATAGAAACTTCCTGTTTATTGTTTCAACTGGTCCCAGGCACTCTAAGCAATGCGACTCTAATTCAACAAAGTTAGGCGCCGGCACTTGGGATTTGCCTAACAAAGGGTTTTCAGGAAGTTAGCATGCGTGGTACCTTTAGATCCCGGCGAGCTAAGAAGCCATAAACGGATTATTTTCCAGACATAAATTCATTTTCGATAAGGTTACCAACCCGAGGGTGACCTCCATGCACGTCACCTTGAGGAAAAAGGTTCCTCTACCATCGTCTTCGGCTGAGAGAGACGTTTGTCTCTTTTCAGGCGACCGATTCTCTAACCGAGAAAACGCCTTTGATCCCATTTAACCTATCAGGGTACCATTAACCCTTTAGTAAACTCCGAATATTCCTCAGTTCTATCACTATGAAAATAGAGAATCCAGTCATTCTTATTGTGCGTTCGAGAAAAGAAGGCACAGCGTGTGTTTACATCCCCACTCCCGTCGAAGTCCTCTGACACTTCCATGACCACATGGCAGTGAGAATTGTAAATACGCTGTGGGGATCCCCCAACGAGGGTTGGCTTTTCTGGTTTTATGGTTTCTACGGTGCTGTATCGGTTGGTATCCTGATGGCCGTCTTGCTATAATATGTAACAGATAGAAGATCGCATGGAAGGGATGCATTTCATCCTGACCCTGCAGGTGGACCCGCCACAGTAAGGCTTTCTAATAGGCCCTGCCTTAGACACAGAATACTTAGGTAGCACAGGAATTTGCATTTATGGAAGTTGAACATTCACCTAGGACTTGCGAGAAACCTCGAATCTCCGTTTGTCATCTAACGGTGAGGGTGTGAACATTGGTCACTTCAAACTCAAACAAACATATACACAGATAATATTCCCGTTCCCATAAAACACGATACTTGACCACGTGTTCCTAACATGGAACCAAGGCACCTAACCTAAATCACCGATTCCAATTCCGCAACAATTTTCCCGACAACCATTCTCGTTATTCTTCGTCACCAGAGACAGGAAAAGAAGAAGCAAGGGAAGGGTGGGTTCCGTGAAAAGAAACAGGCACTTCTTACCACGGAGACTCGTGATTTCCAATTAAATTAACTTGTACAAACGGGACCCTTTGTTCCCTGAAATGAAAAGCTGCGGGCGTGCAAACAACAGGCGAAGTTGATCGGAACAAGGATCGCGATATGGTTGATTAAATGTTCATTCTGGCTGCCTCGCTAGCTATGAATCGACGATTATTTGTGTATGATATTGACGTGGGTCGGTGTTGGCCTCAGTGGCGTTCGTTTAAGCAGGAACTCGCACGGTTGAATCGTTTTCGAAGGGGAACGACCACCAGTGCGAGTTCTCATGATCTGCTAGCTGACCCTGAGTCGGTGCACGCGTTCGAGTTGATAGCGTTTCTGCATCCGGTTATGCTCGTCCCGCATATCCCGGGGTTCATGGTTGGGAAAAATTCGGGTGCACATGTTTGATCGTGTTATTGGGGAGCAGAAGCTTCAAGTGATTCTAGCTGGACCAATTTATTGGTTATTTAGGCCAATTTATCGTAGAGCAATGCTCTTTTGAAGGACAGTGATTTTCTTCTAGTGATTAAGTATTAGGTTTTAGTTTCATTTTTAGTATTAGGTTGGATGTCTAGAGTTCTAGAGTAGCTCTTTGGTCATCTGCTTTTGGGGTTATCGATCGAGTAACTGGAGAGCTGTGAATTGGCATAATTCATTTTTACGTTTTTCAATTTAATTTAGAAGATTAGATTAGGTCTTTAGAAGATTTAGGTTATTTATCAGATATAGAAGTTTTAGGGTAATTTTTTGGTTATTTATTTTTCAGGTCGATTTTGGAGATTTTTGACAGTTGAAAGTAGATCAAGATAGATGAAATGATTGATGACAGTCATTGGGATAGGAATATTATAATAATTACTAAGTGATTATTGCCGTTGATCATGTATGGTGAAGATCTTGTATGTTATTCCATTGCTGTAATAAAATATACCAAAATAATATTATTTCATTATATAAAATGAATTTTGTTTGTGGTATAAATAGCTATCAAATGCCAAGGATCTTTTATATAAGACATAAATTATATAAATTAATATTATAAGATATATTTTATATAAGATATAAATTATATAAATTAATTATATCTTTTATATCTATACTTATTTATATATCTTTTGCTTTAAAGTTTTTTCCTTAATAAAGGAAAATTTTATGAATGATTTGATTGATAATATTGTTATTATCAATATATTTTGTTTAAATATACTTTAACATATTCTAATTTCTTCATTGTACTTCCAATTACTTTTAAATTACTAATTAAATTAAATTATTTAAATCTCAATTATATATGCACATTAATTAGGTTTAAAGATATATGTACACAGTTATTTCTCTCACTATTGGAAATACATCAAATTTTGTTTGCGTAAATATTGTTTTCTTTTGATACGTCAAATTTAATAATATATCTAAATTTTTTTAAAATTTATTATTGGCTGAGATATCGTTTTTAAAATGGAATTACCCGTTTCCAATTATTGCCAATTTATAACATATTTCAAAAATGTATGTATGTTTAAACAACAATGGATATGTACATATGGATAACCTAGAGTTACATTGAAATGCAGCTGAAATATTTGTTGTATCATTCTTTGACCAAACACGAGTCCAATTTTTTTTTCTTTTTTTTTCACATTTCCGGTATACATAAATCGTTCAACAATTTTTGAGACCAGAAAATAATATCAATACTAACCATCAGAAATAAAAATACACGGAAACAAGGTAGAATATTGTTAAATTTTCACGTGGACAAGGTAAAGCGAGATACGTGTTCTTCGTGCTATTGACAAGAACAATATTAAATAAATTATTTTTAAGAGGAAATGAAATTCAAAATGTGTATACTCGCAAAGTCAGGAGGCATACTTGCTCCACGTGACGTCACTGACAAACACGCAATGCACGCACACACTGCCAAACTTAACCCTTTGCGCTTAAGAGGCGACTCTTGGTTGCCATTTAATCAGATTCTAAAGATCGTTGTTAATTAATATCTCGAATTTAAAATTGCCCAACGACTGATAATAATTCTACGTCTTACGATTAATTTGCACTTCTTATTTACCGTTTTGAAAATATCGTCGACTTTATGGCAGAAGGTCTTCGAATTACTATATTTCTGTAACGAAAAGATCGCCGAGTGCAAGGGGTTAAGTCATCTATCATAATTTTAATAAATATTCTGGTACTATCGTTAAACCGTGATGTACTGTTTTATCGGTGTATACTAATCTAGAAGGGAAAATACCATATTGTTGACCCTATACACCAGGAAAAGCGCGATGGTTTATCGACGTTTGACAACCATAAGCGCCAAGTATTTGGCAATATTAATTCATCTCAATTTTCAGAAAACTGTTTGCAAGTTCCACCATTTGTACTAACCAATAGAACTATACTTAGACCGACCAAGAGTTCTTGCGAACTCTAAACTTTGTAACATTCTGGAAGCATACAAGACACACAAGACAACCAAGTCAACTCTCGCAGAGCACACACAGTATCAAATCAGCTTCAGCTCGAACAGTGTACACGTTTCAACTAAACGTTGTCTATCATTCACGATACTCTATAGTACAGTCCACTTCAACACTCCAAGAAATACACATTTTTTCGTTGAATCGTTCGTCACTAATGTTTGCCAAACATGATCAGCGTACTGGCAGAATTATCATTGATCTACATGTACATATAACATATAGCATATATCATATAGCATATATATAACATATAACATATAGCATATAGCATATAGCATATAGGATATATATATAAAACATATAACATAGGACGTAAAACGTAGAACGTAGGACGTAGGACGTAGGACGCAGGGCATATAATATATATCATATAACATATAACATATAATATGTAACATATAACATATAACATATAACATAGGACATAGGACATACGACATAGGACATAGGACATATAGTTGATTTTTAATCGATTTAAATCTTCGTGAAATATGCAATCAGTTTTTCGGTACGAGAAATATTTATTACCTCGACAAAGTACCAATTCCATATTTTTTCTTCCTCTTTTTTTTAATATTAATTACAATACAAATTGAGATAACTCATTTAAGATATTCTTTTTTATTTTTATAGGTAAAAAATGTATGTTGTTGTTTTGGCAGAATTAATATTAGCTTTTATCGAGACTGAAATGTAATTGTATAATATTTAATTATTTTCTGTTTAATTCATAATTATTTATGCAGTCTCATGGGTTGGCAGTTTTAGATTTAATAGTTAATTCCATTACATTGTATTATATTATCACACTTTGATTTTCATACTGATAAAATTATATATTTCTTGGAATTAATTCTTTGGTCTATTTTGAGATAAATATAGGAATAGATTCTTTTGCTCATTAGTAGATTGTTATGCAGATTTATAAAATTTATATATAGCTATATAAAATGAATGATGGAATATCGCAAATTTTTCATAAATTTTCTTTATCAAGTGACATTTCTAGAGAAATTCTGACACGAATACACTTAAATCCAAGATACTACACGATGGTGTATAAGTCTGCTTGGTCAAAGCCGAGTAATTAGCATAGAATTATTATAATTATGCAGCTATATTTAATTTTCGCTCATTATGTCGCTTTCACCAGCGTTCGTAAAATTATATTTCGTATCGTGACATTTTTTAGAGTTTTAAAATTTTACAAGCTTTATAACCTCGAGGAAATAGTGACTTTTATTTCTTATTTGAACTCTAATAGAACACACAGTGAAGCAATCATTTAATTCTATTTTATAAACAATAGACCTATGTTTAAATAATTAATATCTTTTTATAATAATTTCATAATTACCTTCCTTGCGTTTAAATTACTAATTACTTTTTAAAGAATTTATTTATATAATTATCTTGTTTGAATTTAAGTAATTAACCTTTTTTTCAGGAATTTATTTAAATAACTTTTTTTTGGTTTACGTAACTAATTTCCTCTGTAATGATATGTCCAAATAATTAATATGTTTTTGTAATAATTGCATAATTACATTCCATGTGTTTAAATAACTAATTACATTTTAAACAATTTATTTGTTATTATTACTCATTAACTTCATTCCCAAGAATTTATTTAAACAACTGTTTCTTGGTTTTAGTGACTAATTTCTCTTTTAAAGATCTGTTTAAATAAATACTTTTGTTCTATTTAAATATTTAACTTCCCTATAAACTTTTTCAAAATAATTATCTTTTTACACTAAAATAAATAGCTAATTTTCTTAAATAAAATAAACGGAGAAAAAAATAAAAATAAAGAGAGTGAATTAAAAAATTTCTTCACATTTATTATACTCCTAGTTATTAAACAAACTTCATGTAAATAAATTCTATATTCGATTAGCCTTTATTCCTTTGCCTGTCGTACGAATGAAATTTTAAACAATAGAAAGCTGAAAATTTATTTTACACTATTTCTCCTTTTCTCACCGATTCTATGCACAGTTTGTTAGGGAAAAAATAGTGAGAATCGTAACAAGTGTAGTTTATTCCTCGGAATCTGCTTGCAGTGACTTTCCGGGTAAACGGAACTCGAGATAAATAGTCAAAGTACGTAAGTCCCAGAGTGTGGCGACGATTGAATCCGAGCCAGAATTTCTCGTTCGTGCAACGTATTTCGATTGCACGGGGAAGATATTCACGGTAATTATTTTTTCATTCATTTACACTCCGCCTTCCTCTCGCTTCGTTAAAATTCATTCATTAAAATAAACAAATAAATAGAAAAAAAAGGAAAAATTATTCTTGCATTCCGTATTTCGTGCTTGATGCACATTTTGTGCGGAAGAATGCGTTCTACTTGTAATACCAAAGATGTAAATTAAAAAAGTCGTTCATTGGAAAGTGTGAAAGTGCTATCGATTTTATTATGAAATCGTGTCGAACGAATGAATGATCAATTTTGTTCAAAAGCATTTAAAAATCCCAATGGCGAATTATTTCGATAAATATACAGAATGTCAGTAAATATATTTTACAATTATCTCTAATAATTACAATTATTACTAACAATTATTATTAAAGTGCTGTCGATTTTATTATAAAAATTGTTATAAATATTATACAATTTGTGTGAAAAATTTATTTTTATAAATGATTTTAAATTATTAGCTAACCGTAAATATCTCGGTATTGATTCCGAATTGTTTAAAATTTTCTTACTTTAATTCATTAAAAATCATTATAATTATTTAATTGCTAGTAATAATTTTATTACTAATTATGTAATTGGTAATTATCGATAGTAATATAATAATTTAGAATATTTATTTCTGCCTTTACTTCTTGCATTTTTAATTTGTTTATAAGTTTTATTTAATTATTATATTTTTCTATAAAATTATTACAAGTTCCTTGACTGGTTAATTATGGTAGAAAAGTTTAGACGTTAACGGACATTTTTAAAGAATATTATCGTTTGATGGGTAAAGAAATTCCTCGTATTTCGAAATGTTATGTGACCTACTACCAAGTTCTGAAACCTTCGATAAAAGTTCGACTGTCGAGTAAATTTCTTGAAACTTGCCTTGTATACGTTTGGTTGATTCCAAGGGTACGGTCCTAAGTATTCAAGGCGTGCTCC
Source organism: Eufriesea mexicana (assembly GCF_001483705.2). Classification (NCBI taxonomy): domain Eukaryota; kingdom Metazoa; phylum Arthropoda; class Insecta; order Hymenoptera; family Apidae; genus Eufriesea; species Eufriesea mexicana. Next base: position 123,993 of record NW_016912643.1, read on the forward strand.
ATCTCCATATAGAATACCAATGATGTCCATGAAGTTATGGCACATCAATCGATATTCAATACGAGAGTCAGTGAAATGAATTACATTGAAACTCGTAGCATCGAAAAAAGGTATTCGATTAATAAAACGTTATATTCAAATAATACCTCAATCACATTATTATTTATTTCACTTCAAATCTCACTATGAAATGCATTCTTATAAAAATATGTTTCACGTCGTTAACGTGACACGGCGAGAGTAATATTAATTAATTTATTTACCGTGTTCTCATAATTTACGATATTACAATTCCTTTTATAATAACAAAAGGAAACAACAAGATATAATGTTCAGAGCTTATTAAAAATGGCGATACTAAACACATATTTTCTGCCAAATAATCTAGAAATTCGTGTTAATACCAAGCTGTGGTTCTGGTAAATAATTCGTAGAATTCAAAGAAAATTCAAAGAAAAATTGGAAAAAAAGGAAAAAGATTATTTTCCGGAATACTAGGCCCGTTGTCATTACACCAAACCATTACATGGTAATCTCCCTAAGCAGAATAAAATTAAAACTACGATAAATCTTCAGTTGAAAATATCCTAAAAATTATTGAGTAATGGCACTCTTAATATCAGAAGATGGAAGTTGAAACAGGATGCTAATAATATAACCATGTGTTTATAACAATTAATATAGATTTTATTAGAGACCTATTGCATGTGAGTATTGTACATCGTATCCACAAAGGCCTACCATATTCACAATATGACATATAATTAGTTTGAAGGGTTGCCAATACGCTTATTTCGTTTTATTTGCCAATTACACAATAGGCTTTTTAAGGCGTGATGTATGAATTAAATATACGAATATATTTTCAACAGATAACCATATATTTTCACCAGCAGAGAAACTAACTCTACCATCCTACAAAATTTGAACCAAATCCGCGACTCGAAGGCCTTGCAGTCTTCTTGTTAGTTCTGTCACAATGGTTCAGAGTCATACGTATGTCAGTTCGCATTCATGCATCTTTATTGCCCTTCTTGTCTATTGTAAATATTCCCACCGTAACGTGTATAAGTAATAAGTTATGAAATTATTATAATAATTATAAATAATAATAAATAATATAAATAGTAATTAATTATAGTAAGTTATGAAATTATAATAATAATAATTAAAT
>NW_016912643.1:125225-169761 GCF_001483705.2 Eufriesea mexicana
ACATATTTGTTCCACTCTGTCACTTCTTTGGAACGGGAATCTCTGCTTGGAATGTATTATATCAAGTAACAGGTAGTACGAAGGTCGTATCGAGTTTATAAAGGAATGCATTACCTACGATTCCACTTATGGCCTTGATGATAGTTGCAGCTGAACACTATTATCGATTGCTGAAGTTTCTAAACCTCATCGCGGTTCCTTGGTGATGGGAATCAAATTGGCACTCGTACCATTACACTGTACCGTATTCACGTTGATTATAGTTCTGGAGACTAATCGTCTAATCTTAGAAACCTAGTATATATTTCATGTGAAATGTAATAGGTGATCATTGGTCTAAAGTGCAAACCGATAACTATCTCAGTTGCTTGTATATAGACCTTATTGAGTATATTTACAGGCTAGCGACTTGGATAAACAAATTATTGACAGAAGATGATGCAAAGAGGAGCATTACCTTCGATTTGGGTTTCTAACCAGGACCTATAGAACATATTTAACAATCCATATGATCTTTAAAAATACAGAATTTTCTGAATTCATGAAGATCAAATGGCCTAATATATTAGTTAAGACCTTCTGAATAATAATAGATATCGTACATCTGTCATGAATTCCATCGATCTGTCAGTCAGCCTAGTTCTCAAGAAGATTCCTCTTACAGGATGTTATAAAATTACAAACAGGAGGAGAATAGAATAAGAAAAGGATGATCGACTATAATATTCCGTCAGATTAAAGTAATTACTTTTAGCAAAACGAAAATGTTCAGACCAAGTCGCAAACAGCTTCAACTGACACAACCAATTGCGAGTACCTAGCAATCCATGTGATCCCTAAAAATGCAGACTGTTTTACGCTCGTGAAGGTAGAGCAATCCAACATGTCATGACAAAAACAGTAATTAGCGTGTTATTGCGTCCAATCAATTGAATCTTAGCAATTGTTACGATCGCATCACATACTAACTTAATATTGCGTGACTAATTTTATATTTTTAAGGATCGCGAGTGTAAGTTAAAATAGATTATTTATTTGTAACTAGTCTCAGTAGAAATTCAATACCCATTACTTAACTCCTTGGGGGCACGCTGGAATTAAAAGTGCCCTAACTTTTTGATGCACCGTAATTCACGTTGGGACATTTTTAGTAGCTCCTTGAAATATTGCAATAGCTGCATTGGTATAGGTTTATATTTCGTCTTATTTACGTAAAACAGTTGGTAATACCTTTAATAAATGTTGTAAATGCATTCGCTTGTGTTGGCAACGTTCAATGTACCAGTACAGGTTCATCAATTGTTGCAAGCGGAAGGTTTATTGCGACAATCTTTTCTTCCTGGTTTTACGTGTAAGATCGTAAAAGTAAGCTAATTTTTATAAAAATTAGTTCTGTATAAGCAACTGAAGAGTTTTATAATTTCTATGTAACATGAGTTTATTTTATTATCTGAAATCTTGTGCCACAAAGAGTTAACCAAATGCTAAATCTACGAATATGTCGTATTACGGCTTCCACTACAAAATTCCTGTGTTCTTTTTGGGCAGATCTTTTGAGAAATCGGATCAGTCTAACGACCAGAATTCCTGGTAATTAAGCGTCGCTACGAACCATCAAACGAAATAGGAACAGTCGTCCCTAGTCAGCCATGTTCATTCTCCGAGTCGATAACTTTCCCGGCAGAACGACCTGTTCAAACCGAATTGAATTTCGTTTAACACGCCTGTTTCAGTATAGCGATTCAACTATCTTGCCGCGGTCCGATGTTACAGCGTTAGCCACAATACACCCTTCGTTCGGTGGTCGCTCAGAGTGTTAAATTATGCCGTATCTGTGCATAAACGGCATAGACCGGCGCGTGTCTGTGGCAGCAATGGCGGCTTAACCGCGTATATACCGTCGCAGGCGCGTCGCACCCTCTCGCGATGTAATTTCGACTGTAGGCGACCGCGGCCGATCGAAATTTCCCATAATCTGACAATTGACCGGCCTCCGCGGAACATTCGCGCCAGCTCGTAAAAGCTTTCGTCCAGCCAGCTCCCGGCGACATTTTACCACGTCACGCAGTTGTCGTATCGAGTGGTACACCCTCGCGTATCCGGCCACCACGGAGGATAATGGCCACCGGACTCGGCTTCCAGAGGGGCTAGGGTTATGGCCGATCCTTGGACGAGCAGCAGCCCCATTATCAGGGTAACAGAGCGAAATCTGCACCGCTTCGACCTTAATAATCTGGAATTTTCGGCAGATGGGATTTTCCGGGATTCGACGTGGACCGTGCATGTGGAGAGCCAGGACGTAGTTTGTATATGCGTCTTATTGGCTTAGTTGTGTCGATTAGTCTCGCTGTTTCTTCCTGAATCGGCTCGTGTGAGTTGGGTTTTACAGTAATAGCGAGGGGACGGTTTTGGGTGGCGAGGAGAGGATATTGGAGGGTTCCGGGTTTCAGGATTTGTATTAGAATAGTGTTTCTTTTATTGAGATGCGTGTTGAGATAATGAGAATAGAAATTTGAGAAAACTTCGACAAAGCAATATACAAGCTATGCCGATAGAGAATCAATTAATGAGGTGAGAAGGATTTTGTAAATATTTTATTGTAATATTTCTAAATGATTAATAATTATTTGTTTACAATTATGTTGCAAATAATTCTTTGTGAAAATATTCGCAAATATTCTATTAAATTTGTGCATAACCATCTTTTACAATAATTAAGAGAAGGATTGCTTCTCTAAATATTTTTGCGTTATTTCGAAGTGATCAATAATTATTTGTTTGCAATTATTTTGTAAATAATTCTTTATAAAGGTATTCACGAGTATTTTATTAAATTAGAGCAGTTTCTTGGGTACGAATATTTCTGTGACACGAATTTTGTTCCCCTGTTTGCATTCAACATCTTTTACAATCAATAAGAGTAGGATTGTATTTCTAAATATTTTGTCAACATTTTATTGCGTTATTTCTAAATAGTGAATAATTATTTATTGACGATAATGTTGCAAATAATTGTTTGTAACAGCATTCGCAAATATTCCATTAAATTTGAGCAGTTCTTGGGCACGAATATTTCCATGGTCCGAATTTCGTTCGTCTTTCTGCAGTAAAATTTACAGCATTCTGAATTTTAAAGCTCCCATTCAAATTTCAAGCATTCGTTGGCTATTTCACCCGCGATCATCGTATCTCAGCAGAATGTTTCCTGCACCTTGCAGTTTCCGTCTGTAAATAATTTGGGGTCTAACAAAGCCACCGAATTACTTCCTCTGTCTGGACCATTCGCTGTACCACACACGTGCATTCACACGCACACAGAGAGCGCCAGAATAGCCGTCTTTAATTTAAGTTAATTGATGTATCACAGTGATGGCAACTGCTGGATGATTTATGATTCGTATTATGCGTTATCTCCCTCTCCCACCCTCCTTTTTCCCTTTCACTCACACAACCGAGACGTTGATGAAAACACCCTACGTATAAGTTGCCAGGCGTAATGGTCTCACTTTTCCTAGTAACAAAACGCCCCCGACGTTTGAAATATGGCCAGCACCTTATTAAGGGGTAAATCTGACTCTCTCTCTCCCCTTTCCTATCATTATCGATGTAACAGCACCGCTATCGCTTTCGCATGCAGAATGCTGGCCCGGTAACAATGGCCGGTGTACAGGGTCCCTTAATAAATCGCGGAAACGTGAGAAATGTCTGATAAAAGGTAGACCCTGTCGACGTTGCCTTCGATATAAACGGCGAGTCGTTAAGAAGCAAAGGGAGAAGTTTCGACGGGTCGGGAAACTTCGCCAAGTTCGCTGGACTTTATACGAATAATTCGTAATGGACGCGGAGAGAACGCGATCGCGTTTGACTCGGCGTTCTCTCCTTTTCAGTGGTCTAGCTGCGCGATAGATCAGCCTTAAGGCTGCTCAGTGAAGAAGCCAGGCCAGTTGAAATCTCGCGAGGTACTTTCGATCTGAAATCGTTTAAATCGCTGAACTTTCGTTTTGCTAATCAAAAACTTTTCCTTCTCTTCTTGTGCCTCGATCCTTTAAGAAGCTTACATATGACGGGTAGTATAGTTGTAAATAATATTTGTTTTTTTCTCTTATTGTTTTCTTGCTCTTCTTTTAATTTTGTCCTACTTTGTTTGGATTCGAGTGCCATTCATGTGCAGAAAATGTGTTTGTGAATAAATAAAAATTGTTAGCCCTTTCGCTAGTAGGGGTGACTATAATCACCGGCCACAAGACGTCACTTACACTCGACGAGTGACTATAGTCTCTGACCACAAGATGCTATTTACACACGACGAATGACTATAGTCGCAATGACTGGCCACAATAGACTAGTCGCAATAGACAAATGACTGGCCGCAAAAATTGAACCAAAAATTAAGACACGTGCTATCGTTCCGCTTAGCGCTCTTCGCAAAGTATTGCAAGCTTTCTTGTGATCTATTGCGATGACCTATCTTTTCTTCCTTTTTTTTTTTACATTGTAAAGACTGTTTTTAGACTGCGAGTGTAATGTTTCCAGCTTTGGTACGATCCTTTGTTCTATGGTAGAGAAACTCTACGGCAAGACTCGTCGTAGCATAAGAGTTACAGACGTAGGTAAATAGAAAGGGTAAAGGAAAAGCCTGTTTTTCTTCTTCTTCTTCTTCTTCTTCTATAATGTTTAATATGGTACACATTTATAGGTCACATTTGTGGGTATTTGTTTTAGTAGGTTGTACTTCTTCATGCAGGTTGATGTTCTCGGGAAATTTCCAGATATCGATTATATGTGATCCGGCAAAGTTGATGCTGTGAGTACATTTAGTTTGTCTTTTGCTCTTTGGTTTTGGTCAGGGTTAGGTTTGGGATAGGTTGAACCTAGTGTTCCTAAAATAGAAAATGAGCAGCGTGATTCAAGTACTTTGATATTAAAATTAAATTCGAAAAATCAGGAAGCGAAGATAATCACTTTACTCTGTGAATAGCTCATATATATTACAGTGTGTATGTTGTTACAGTGTAGATTATTTTTAGGCCAGCAAAGATGAGCCTAATAATTATTATATTGAATTAAATTAAATTAAATTAAATTAAATTAAATTGGATTGAACGAATATTGTTATGAATGAGTCAGACTTATGTGTCTTGTTAGGTGATAAAAGATTTATGGAATCCTGATATTTCTTCGTGGTACGTATCATGGGTCATTTGCAATTTTTTATCATCCATATTGTGCTCCTGGTAGGAAAGGTGATTTTTGTTTTTACGACTTTCAGAGCAATGGCTTTACGAGCCGTCAAGAATTCAAAAATACTTTTGCAAAAGTTTTATCGCTGTCTTATAGAAGCCTCTTATTCCTTGTGTAACCACTTGGAAGATTCTACATATGTATAGTCATTAAATTTAAAACAAATGTTGTTATTAATTTTTTATTTTAGCTAATGAGAGGGAAAAATAAATAGTAGCTGACCTTTCTGTTGCTTTTTCTCAGTACTACGATTTTTATTTATTTTTCTTTAATTATTGAAACATGTTCAAAATATGTAAGTGTCTGTAAGTACGTAAAATAATTTTGTATTTGTACTATTGTGAAGATAAATGAATGAATGTAGTCAATGTATTTGTATAAATAATCATATGTGTTTATATATTTTCTTCAAAATATCGAATATTCTACTTTTGATCATTTATTATCGTATAACTGTTATATTAAAATTTATTATGCAAGTTTGTGTACTGCAAACGTAAATTTTCCTCTTTTGCTATTCTATAAAAATTGTTTTATTAAATATTATTCTATTGTAGACGAATGCAACACAAAATAATTCATAAATTCTTCTTTCTTTCAGATTTTCTTATTTTTACTGTTTCTATAATTGCAGACACACGTATTTACACACAGACTATACAATACTATGTTTATTAAAACAGGCCAAAAATATTCAGTCGATTTAGCCTCATAAATCGATGCCGGAAAAAAGTAGGTCAAAATGAAAATGTGTTTTACTTCAATTCCGATTCGTATCTCAATTTTTTTGTTTACAGAAAAGCTTTCTATGCCTTTACTTTTCATTTCAGTAGAAATTAAAATATGTTTCGCTTGTAGAGGGTTAATAAATATTGTACAGGGTGCAGAAAATAATTGCATGTTTTTAGGTCTAGAGTTTAGTAGTACAGGTCAGCGGTACTTCAGACCGACATAATAGGGCTTAAAAACCTCGCCCCTTTACGACCTCATTAGACTCGTCACTTGTCCCCGATATATAATTCATCATTAATAATAAAATTTACATATAGTGTACAATTTAATTCGTAAATAATATCATAAGTTAAAAAATGATAATACAGCATACTACGTGTATGCAACCTACCTTACAAAGAACTGGATACGTTCCTATAGGGTTTGAAGGGTTGCTCGACCCAGTGACCTGAATTGCCATGTCGATGATAGGGTTCTCGAAGTGGTTGGCAGCATTCCCTTCGGCAAACAGGTCGGATCTGGGGATTCACAAGAACAGGGTAACTTAACTCAGCCTTCCTGAGAGTCGATACCGTTAGATCAGCTTTCTGCCATCTGCGAAAAGCCATCTTCCTATTTTCTTGCGATATTGCATCGACCTAGAGCAAGAAACAAGCGCAGTTAACGATAGAATTACCGAGCTGCGATATAAATTTGAATATACTGCATACAGGTGTTTTACTGCGAGCTGTGAAGGACTCTAGCAAAGGAAATAGTATTAACCCTTTGCACTCAACAATTTTTTGGTTAAAGAAGAGTAGGTAGTTCGAAGATTTTCTGCTATAAAGCTGACGATATTTCTTTGAGCAGTAAATAAGAAACAGTATAATAATTGACACCGTAGAATTATTTGATTTCGATATTACATTATCTTAAATTTCACATATTGTAGGATGATGAAAACTGATTTTGAAACACCAAAAATTAACAAAATAACAAGAACGGAATAACACAATCTCAAAACTCATAAAACTATTTTAAATTAGGAAAGGAACACCAAGATAACAAAACGAAAACATACAGAGACGCACTCTAATTTAACTCTCTTTCCAACACCAAGCGACTCACGCTCGTGCGTGAAACAGAGATCTGCGCATCTAACAAACAATAACTCTCTTTTTGTAACAAAATAGGTTTTATTTAACTAAAATATTACACTAAGTTTCTCACAGGTCCCAACTCAAATCTGCCTACTTCTGACTTCTTTTCAATTCTTCTCAATTTTCAACTCTATTCTGACTGCCTCGCGCCCTTGCATCCTTGCCTAAAACCAAATCTATCTCTTTTCATATACATGCTTTCTTCCTCAATCATAGCCACAGACATCCCGACAAAGGATTTCGCGCTATCATTTGTTCTTTTGCGTCAGACCCGATGCCATCCTTCGCTCTTCGAGAAGACGCCCAAACGTTTCCATGCACTCCCTTAGAAGTAAGACCACACATCAATTTGCCTCGCTACTACTACTCTTAATACATTGTTGGTGTCCTTCATCGCTCGCCATCCTACAATTGTATAACAAAAATTATCAAAACTTCGCTGGTCCCTTTGGCAAGAAAAATTAGGTTAAATCTGATAATATTTGAGAAAATATTTGAACAAATTTACTATCTTTGAAATGTCTTCGAAATCAATATTTTTTCCAGAACTATCTACCTCATAAATTTTATAACAATCGGCGTGTCCTGCTTGAATATGGTCCCCTCGTAAGATAAGGAATGAGGTTGATCAGCGACGGTGCATCACGGGAAGAGATAGAAATATTAGACCCATGGTACAGTGCGCAGTTCGTGAAACTGAAAAAGTTGAAATGCGTTCGGAAGTCCGAAATTTCTTTCGACGCAAACACGATTCCCCGAGTTAAACTTTCTTCGCGGGAGGGGCAGGGGATTTTCAACCGACAATGCGAATTTTACTGCACTTCGCGTAACAGCTTCCTTTTCGCTCGCGTTCCTTAAAAGATGACTGCGGGTCGCGGAAAAAAGTTTGGGTCTCTGTATCTTCCGTTGGATTAGCAGAGCTGGATGAACTTATGGGGAGCATGTTTCATTGAAATGAAGTCGGTCTTATTGGACATTCTGCGATGTTCTGTTATCTCATGCCGTGACCTTCCTTTTCTCCGACAACTTGGTCATCCATTGTCTTCTTCCTTTTTCCTCGAGACATGCACTAGTGCATATAACGACGTAAATGTTGCTGAAAGAAGTTTATATAAGCAATGGAGAAATTTAAATTAATGTAGGAATACTCTTTGATTGTCAAAACAACTGGTAAAACCATAGGAACCACAAGACTTCAGAACTCCCGTGTGGGAACTCTCAGAAATTACTTGAATTACTTAAATTCAAAATTTTTAGAATATTTGGTTCCTAAAAATTTGCTTTATTACCTGCAACCCGAAAAAGTCAACCAAATAGGGTTACGTGCATATGTTCTTCCGGATTGTAAAAGCAGTCATGTTTATTTCTTCGTCCTATACTATGAGGAACATAAAATTGACGAACTGATTCATCCGAAGCTTTCACTAGCAGAATTGTATTACAACTATATCAAAATTTATCGGAAATATACCCGAGGCCAAGGGATATCATATTTTCACTGACAGTTGCACAGAAAGAAGTGCTTCCTCACAGGGGCGATAATGACTAACAGAGAGGGATTATCGTGTCAAATAGAAAATCCACAGTTAGTAATTGGAAGAAAATTTGCATTGAGGAGGAACGAAACTTTAGTGCTAGCATGGAGAGACAAAAGAATAATAATAATAATGCTTGGTATAAAATTGAAATCTACAGTCCACAATATCTCTAGAAGAGTATGACATTTCGATAGTATAAGAGGGATAGAACCAGAAATGATCATAGATTATAACGATTATATGTGTGTTCTCGATGTGGTGAACCAATACACATCTTATTATGTTCCAAATCGAACTGTCAAATGACTGTGTAGTCATTTATAGGTCACCTAGTCATCTGGTCGTCGTAACATTAACCCTTTGCACTCGAGAGGCGCCTCTCAGTCGCAATTTAATCAGATTCTAAAGATGAATGTTAATTAATATATCAAATTTACAATTATCCAACGATGAGTGGAATATCAAAGTAAAATAATTCTACGTCTTAAATTGCATATGATTTTTTATTTACCGTTTTAAAAATAGCGTTGATCTTATGGCAGGAAGTCTTCGAATTACTATTTTTCTGTAACGAAAAAATCGTCGAGTGCAAAGGGTTAATATAATTTTCGAAAAAGCAGCGAAGTGTACGTTCAACCTGTCCCTGGTTTGAAAACTTTATTTTAAAAGATATGAACATTGAAAATGAACCATGAGTTCATCAATGGTAGTTATCGACCGAGATTAGGTGATTCTTTAACTTTAAAACGTATAAAAATCAGATGTATATATATTAATCATGTGTTCATTGTGCAATAGTTACTCGTTATCATAGATAAAATTAAAAGTATTACAATGAATTATGCAATACATAGATATACCTCATACATAGATATAATTGAAACTATTACAACCAATTATACATAGATATACCTTACATATAGATAAAATAAAAACTGTTACTATCAATTATACGTCAATTATGTCACAGATAATAATAATTAACTGTATATAATTTTTACCTTTTGTATTGATCCTAAATAACCAATTGTTATATAAAATTGGAACATTTGGAAGCATAGATTTATGAGACAGGTCCAGATATGAGCCGTTCACTGCACAAATTGATTAACTCCATAAAACAAAAAGTGGAGAAATGCAATGAAATAATGCATATCGTTTTTTAAAATTCCCTTTATGATTTAAATCGAAATAAATATTGTAGAGTGCACAAATACAAATATAACTTTCATCTAACGGTATATAAAATTTATAAGGAAAAATAGCCAAAAGGTAATCGTTAGTAATGTCACCATTTTTATGTTACTGGAAGAGTTCATCGATTTGGCAAGTGAAAAAAGTAATAAATTAAAATTTTACTAAATTTTACTTAAATTCTGATAAGACGGCACTAAAAAATTCACCGTTATCCTTCATGGCTTGCTAGTGCATTTTAGTTGCATTATTGCAACGATTTACATTAAAGTACGGAGTTAATCAAAGTGACCTCTGAAATAAATTATTTATTATTCAGTGGTCACAAAATTTTTGTCGTTTAATGGTGTTAATATTAATTATCAGGGAAAGTTATTATAAATATAGAAAGTCACGACTATACCAAGTACTTTGACACTTAAATTTAAAATTTTTCAAAAAGTGGAGTTAATCGATTTGTGCAATGAACGGCTCGTATGTCCACTGCATTGACTGATATTGGCATGGGATCACTTTCATGATTAGGGCCCTGGAAGTCGTGGGTCATTGCGCATTTGGCAAGCATGTAAGGTTCATCACCGCGGCTTCCTTTGCTATTGACGTATCATAAATCTGAGATCGTGTCAACGCAATTAAGGGACCCATTACCTGCGCAGGCACTTCGGGCCCCTTCAACCTTCTCCGACCCTCCTATGGCGAGTGTTACCCCTACGTTTCTGGCTATGGATGATGGTTGTGAACCCCAAAGACTTCCATCGCTGCCAGGCAAATCATTTACCAAACATGTCACCTCCCTTCTGATACATTTCTGATTTAAGACACTTATCACGTGTCATTGAAGTCGAAATGAATCGACGAAATTTATAATGGACTATACAACAGATTGTACCAATTAGAACCAATTTATACTACGATATAATTCAAAAATTATATAATTGGTTAACGATTCAACTGAATTATGCACTTGGACTATCATACATCCACGTTTATGAGTATTGAACACTTCCTTAATACCTTATATACGGGATCATAACGTTGATTTCCTACCATTAAAATGGGAAGAAAATATGTATGCTTATTTCTTATAAATGTCTTCATTTACAAGGAGAGTGCAAGTCTTTCGATTTAGTTGAAACTTTACAAGTTTGTAGATATCGTCATACAGTTTAAAAAAGTATACTATTATAGCATCAACTATTCAATAGTTTTTGAAATATTTTCGATTGAAGTATTATTACTACCTTAATTATAGATCCATTTCTGCCTCTTCAACGTGTAGTCGTTACCTGCAATGACAGTGGAGAATTCCTATGCTGCAGGACCGGGGTTCGATACCTGATCATAGTTTTGGTAGTATCTTTTCAGTCTATTTTTTATTTTCCATTCATTTTTCGTCTATGAACACATTGTAAATAACCAATTGTAAATCAAATTTCTTAATAAAAAAATGTATTTTCTACCCTTTTTTATGCTAGTATATATTTATTACAAAATAATAAGAATATTATGCGAGGAAAACAGTTTTCTATAGCAATCTTATTTACTAACTAATTATTAAATTAAACATCGTATAAGACTGTTGCATATAATTCCAACTTTGCTATGCAGCTATAAATGTTCATGAATTAATTACAGAAGCTTGGAAATTTATTAATTTTCTACTACCGAATAAATACAAATTTTACCACCTGCGATCAGCGCCATCTATGATTTGGGCTCAAAAATCGTGAAAGTGATAGGAATATAGAATAGGCAAGGAGGTCGTCGATGTGCTGGTCACGTGACAGACATGGTCAGAGAGGGGATAGAAAAGGATAGAATGGCTCCGGCAGTGAAAAATTATTAATTACTCAATTTCCGTAAACAGTTTGTGAACTTTTATAATTTCATTGCGAAGCTGGAACGTCAGGCAACATTCTTATATAATATTCGTAAAGGATTGAACTCTAAATTGTTAGTTATTAATTTTTGTTTTATGGCGTCTGTGATTTCGTAACAACGACCATCACGACCTTCCGTGAAAATATTTAATACTAAACGAAACCAGAATCAAAATGTGATCAAAAGTTATATCAGAAGATTCGCAAGAACATTGTCTTTATAATGAGTGCATAAAGTTTCATAAATTAATCGCGTAAAGGATAGTAATTAATGAAAAACCAATGGCGTGTTCGACAATCTTCGACAACAATTCAAACACTGCGCAGAATAATTATTAATAATTAATTAATTAGGGACAAATATATATCGAAAAATATATGTGAAAGTTCTTGAAAGATCTGGCTTTACGATGGAATTATAAAAGTTGATAAATTAGTTACAGATATTGAGTAATTAGTGAATTTTCCACTGCCGATATGATTTATTAAAATATATTCGGAGCACATAACCAGAGTTAGTAAACTAACGTCAGCGCCATCTATATCATAGATGGCGCTAATTGAAGGCGCGTGAATTTGAATCGATTATTATCCCAATAAATTAATTCAACATTGGAAAATTAACAAATCCTGAGTTTCAGTAATTAATTCAGAATTTTTATAGTTGCATCACATCCTCTGCGCAATAATTATTACAAATTAATTAATTAAAAAGGGATTAATTTATAAAGAATTACTAAAGACGTCAAATGCATAAAAGAAATAAGTATGTATAATTTTCTTCCTATCTCAATAAAATCAATAGTAACTTTTGATAGAACTATAAATTTGCAATATTTTATGCATGAGACCATTTTGGTAATTCCAATATTAAAATGAATTAAACTCTTGGTACAAAGATTATGCTGTATCATTTATTTAACTATACTGTACAAAACAAAACTTAATCTGTAATATTGATTGTGTAATTCTTGCAGAGATTACTTTCCTACAAACGAATCTGCAAACAAAATTACTTTATTACTCTCAAATGTCGAAGAATATTAGTTTCTCAAAAAACGTGTAATTCATATGTAAGATCTTTCTCCTACTCACTTTTTATCTGCAGTTGTATTTATTGCTGTTGCAGAACTTTTATTCTGTAGATAAGTTACAAAATACATAGCTTCCATTCATTTCTTTTCCATTTCAGTCGTACAGGAGTGCTCGTGTTTTACTCAGTAATATTCGATTAAATCTTTCCATTCAGTTGAGATGTGTACAGTGTCGTAAAATTTAGTACAGTTACTCTCTATCTGCACCAATTCTTGAATACTCGACTGGTAGACACTCCTGGTTCCGTTACCACATTTACATCTGTATGTTATTCCACTTTGCTTCTGCTGCTGCAACACAATTGAACAATCTCTATAATGCTTCAGTATTTGATTCCATAACATAAATCATCACAAAATTAATAAGTTCTGAAACTATCATCACATACCTGTTTCTATTCCAAGCCTTTGGCTGTATAAGCTCAGATAAATCAGAATGTTTTGTCTCCAACTGGCTTCTCAACCTTGTTCTTGTCTCTCCAAATGGAATTTTCGATTGCTTTGCTTCACAAAAATATCGTGCATTCTCCAAATCCTGTCTTAAGTACCCTTTTCGTTAATTTCATTTCCAACACTTTCTTGGACAACTCTTTCGTATACCCTATACATAAATTCCCCAATTTTCTGTGCCTCTCTACCAGCTTCTTGTTCCTCTCTACTACTATAAAGTCCATTATTACATATATGACATACAAATATTTCTTCTTCGTTTTTATGAACTATTACTTGATATAACTTGGATATTACTGCACTATTATCTCCAGTTATCAGATTTACTGACAATAAATTCTGCATCAAGTGTGGAACACAAACAATATTCAAGTATTTGGCTGTATACTAACTTTCGCTGTAGCTTCCATGAAAATATTTCTTTACACTGATTCAAATTCTGCTTGTATTTCTTCCTATTTCTTAAAATATTCTAGTTTATTAACCTTATGGCTCATTGCTCTGGAGTAAAAAATCCATTATTCTGTTCCATCGTTCTCTGTCAAGAAGCACATGTTCTTTTTTTATCTTAATCTGCTTTTCTTTTCTTTATGTTTTCAAAATAACAGTCCAAATGATTTTTTCCCAAATATTTGAAATTCTTACATCTCCCACGTGGAGAATATACCTCTTAAGCCTCGTCCTTTCTTCTTAATCCTAGAAATTTTACTGATTTTTATTCTAATCTGCCACAACTGTAACATTTAATTTCTATGTTACCTTTGTTGTTTTTCCAACATGCATATGCAATATGTCTACTGGAATTGTACTTGAAACATCTCTTCCTCTGAGGTTTGAAGGCTACTGACCTGCTTTTCCCCTTGCTTCCTTTGCAATCAGTTCAGTTTTGAGATTATCTATTCTCCTTTCTTCTTTCTGCGTTAACTTCCTTTTTTTCAAATACACAATCTAGAAAAATACGTAAGACTTTAGTTATAAGCATTATTTTCTGTATTTTACTCCCTAATGCATGTAGTTTGAAAACTTATCTGTCTGACACACAATGTTGGTTATAATATCACGTTCAAATTTATATTTATGCATGAAAAATTCCTCTGTAACGAATTATCTTTGTTGTTCATATCCTTCTTATAGATATTGCTGAATGTTACCCATATTTCACGACTTGACGTAAAGCTGATACACAAATTCATTCGCTCTGGTTGAAACTATCAGATTTTGTACCTGCACAATGTTTCTTAGCTAATCCTGTTTGTACTTTTCTATATTTCTTAGTTCTATTATTGTATGATCATACAAACCTTGATATTACGGCATGAAGACAACTGTAAATTTTCGAATATGATATCCATCTTGTTACTTTCATCTATTGATACTTCCAATTTCCTTCTCGAATTTTGTTTTCCGCACTCAAATACGTGGCCCACATTCTGTTGGCAGTACATAACCTGTTTGGTTTATTCTTTTGCTCAGACATGCACAACCCACATAAATTCCTTCGTACATTACTTACCCTAAGTATCCTTTGTTTCCATTGTTCCCGCAATATTATGTCATTTTCTCTAGGTATAGATTCATTCGCCATTTGCAGTCGAAAATATCCATTATACAATTATCGTTCAATAATAGGATTTGTCAGCAGCACATAACCACAGCTACTAACCGATTCAAATTCAAGCGCCTTCGATCAACGCCATCTATGATTTGGGCTCAAAAATCGTGAAAGTGATAGGAATATAGAATAGGCAAGGAGGTCGTCGATGTGCTGGTCACGTGACAGACATGGTCAGAGAGGGGATAGAAAAGGATAGAATGGCTCCGGCAGTGAAAAATTATTAATTACTCAATTTCCGTAAACAGTTTGTGAACTTTTATAATTTCATTGCGAAGCTGGAACGTCAGGCAACATTCTTATATAATATTCGTAAAGGATTGAACTCTAAATTGTTAGTTATTAATTTTTGTTTTATGGCGTCTGTGATTTCGTAACAACGACCATCACGACCTTCCGTGAAAATATTTAATACTAAACGAAACCAGAATCAAAATGTGATCAAAAGTTATATCAGAAGATTCGCAAGAACATTGTCTTTATAATGAGTGCATAAAGTTTCATAAATTAATCGCGTAAAGGATAGTAATTAATGAAAAACCAATGGCGTGTTCGACAATCTTCGACAACAATTCAAACACTGCGCAGAATAATTATTAATAATTAATTAATTAGGGACAAATATATATCGAAAAATATATGTGAAAGTTCTTGAAAGATCTGGCTTTACGATGGAATTATAAAAGTTGATAAATTAGTTACAGATATTGAGTAATTAGTGAATTTTCCACTGCCGATATGATTTATTAAAATATATTCGGAGCACATAACCAGAGTTAGTAAACTAACGTCAGCGCCATCTATATCATAGATGGCGCTAATTGAAGGCGCGTGAATTTGAATCGATTATTATCCCAATAAATTAATTCAACATTGGAAAATTAACAAATCCTGAGTTTCAGTAATTAATTCAGAATTTTTATAGTTGCATCACATCCTCTGCGCAATAATTATTACAAATTAATTAATTAAAAAGGGATTAATTTATAAAGAATTACTAAAGACGTCAAATGCATAAAAGAAATAAGTATGTATAATTTTCTTCCTATCTCAATAAAATCAATAGTAACTTTTGATAGAACTATAAATTTGCAATATTTTATGCATGAGACCATTTTGGTAATTCCAATATTAAAATGAATTAAACTCTTGGTACAAAGATTATGCTGTATCATTTATTTAACTATACTGTACAAAACAAAACTTAATCTGTAATATTGATTGTGTAATTCTTGCAGAGATTACTTTCCTACAAACGAATCTGCAAACAAAATTACTTTATTACTCTCAAATGTCGAAGAATATTAGTTTCTCAAAAAACGTGTAATTCATATGTAAGATCTTTCTCCTACTCACTTTTTATCTGCAGTTGTATTTATTGCTGTTGCAGAACTTTTATTCTGTAGATAAGTTACAAAATACATAGCTTCCATTCATTTCTTTTCCATTTCAGTCGTACAGGAGTGCTCGTGTTTTACTCAGTAATATTCGATTAAATCTTTCCATTCAGTTGAGATGTGTACAGTGTCGTAAAATTTAGTACAGTTACTCTCTATCTGCACCAATTCTTGAATACTCGACTGGTAGACACTCCTGGTTCCGTTACCACATTTACATCTGTATGTTATTCCACTTTGCTTCTGCTGCTGCAACACAATTGAACAATCTCTATAATGCTTCAGTATTTGATTCCATAACATAAATCATCACAAAATTAATAAGTTCTGAAACTATCATCACATACCTGTTTCTATTCCAAGCCTTTGGCTGTATAAGCTCAGATAAATCAGAATGTTTTGTCTCCAACTGGCTTCTCAACCTTGTTCTTGTCTCTCCAAATGGAATTTTCGATTGCTTTGCTTCACAAAAATATCGTGCATTCTCCAAATCCTGTCTTAAGTACCCTTTTCGTTAATTTCATTTCCAACACTTTCTTGGACAACTCTTTCGTATACCCTATACATAAATTCCCCAATTTTCTGTGCCTCTCTACCAGCTTCTTGTTCCTCTCTACTACTATAAAGTCCATTATTACATATATGACATACAAATATTTCTTCTTCGTTTTTATGAACTATTACTTGATATAACTTGGATATTACTGCACTATTATCTCCAGTTATCAGATTTACTGACAATAAATTCTGCATCAAGTGTGGAACACAAACAATATTCAAGTATTTGGCTGTATACTAACTTTCGCTGTAGCTTCCATGAAAATATTTCTTTACACTGATTCAAATTCTGCTTGTATTTCTTCCTATTTCTTAAAATATTCTAGTTTATTAACCTTATGGCTCATTGCTCTGGAGTAAAAAATCCATTATTCTGTTCCATCGTTCTCTGTCAAGAAGCACATGTTCTTTTTTTATCTTAATCTGCTTTTCTTTTCTTTATGTTTTCAAAATAACAGTCCAAATGATTTTTTCCCAAATATTTGAAATTCTTACATCTCCCACGTGGAGAATATACCTCTTAAGCCTCGTCCTTTCTTCTTAATCCTAGAAATTTTACTGATTTTTATTCTAATCTGCCACAACTGTAACATTTAATTTCTATGTTACCTTTGTTGTTTTTCCAACATGCATATGCAATATGTCTACTGGAATTGTACTTGAAACATCTCTTCCTCTGAGGTTTGAAGGCTACTGACCTGCTTTTCCCCTTGCTTCCTTTGCAATCAGTTCAGTTTTGAGATTATCTATTCTCCTTTCTTCTTTCTGCGTTAACTTCCTTTTTTTCAAATACACAATCTAGAAAAATACGTAAGACTTTAGTTATAAGCATTATTTTCTGTATTTTACTCCCTAATGCATGTAGTTTGAAAACTTATCTGTCTGACACACAATGTTGGTTATAATATCACGTTCAAATTTATATTTATGCATGAAAAATTCCTCTGTAACGAATTATCTTTGTTGTTCATATCCTTCTTATAGATATTGCTGAATGTTACCCATATTTCACGACTTGACGTAAAGCTGATACACAAATTCATTCGCTCTGGTTGAAACTATCAGATTTTGTACCTGCACAATGTTTCTTAGCTAATCCTGTTTGTACTTTTCTATATTTCTTAGTTCTATTATTGTATGATCATACAAACCTTGATATTACGGCATGAAGACAACTGTAAATTTTCGAATATGATATCCATCTTGTTACTTTCATCTATTGATACTTCCAATTTCCTTCTCGAATTTTGTTTTCCGCACTCAAATACGTGGCCCACATTCTGTTGGCAGTACATAACCTGTTTGGTTTATTCTTTTGCTCAGACATGCACAACCCACATAAATTCCTTCGTACATTACTTACCCTAAGTATCCTTTGTTTCCATTGTTCCCGCAATATTATGTCATTTTCTCTAGGTATAGATTCATTCGCCATTTGCAGTCGAAAATATCCATTATACAATTATCGTTCAATAATAGGATTTGTCAGCAGCACATAACCACAGCTACTAACCGATTCAAATTCAAGCGCCTTCGATCAACGCCATCTATGATTTGGGCTCAAAAATCGTGAAAGTGATAGGAATATAGAATAGGCAAGGAGGTCGTCGATGTGCTGGTCACGTGACAGACATGGTCAGAGAGGGGATAGAAAAGGATAGAATGGCTCCGGCAGTGAAAAATTATTAATTACTCAATTTCCGTAAACAGTTTGTGAACTTTTATAATTTCATTGCGAAGCTGGAACGTCAGGCAACATTCTTATATAATATTCGTAAAGGATTGAACTCTAAATTGTTAGTTATTAATTTTTGTTTTATGGCGTCTGTGATTTCGTAACAACGACCATCACGACCTTCCGTGAAAATATTTAATACTAAACGAAACCAGAATCAAAATGTGATCAAAAGTTATATCAGAAGATTCGCAAGAACATTGTCTTTATAATGAGTGCATAAAGTTTCATAAATTAATCGCGTAAAGGATAGTAATTAATGAAAAACCAATGGCGTGTTCGACAATCTTCGACAACAATTCAAACACTGCGCAGAATAATTATTAATAATTAATTAATTAGGGACAAATATATATCGAAAAATATATGTGAAAGTTCTTGAAAGATCTGGCTTTACGATGGAATTATAAAAGTTGATAAATTAGTTACAGATATTGAGTAATTAGTGAATTTTCCACTGCCGATATGATTTATTAAAATATATTCGGAGCACATAACCAGAGTTAGTAAACTAACGTCAGCGCCATCTATATCATAGATGGCGCTAATTGAAGGCGCGTGAATTTGAATCGATTATTATCCCAATAAATTAATTCAACATTGGAAAATTAACAAATCCTGAGTTTCAGTAATTAATTCAGAATTTTTATAGTTGCATCACATCCTCTGCGCAATAATTATTACAAATTAATTAATTAAAAAGGGATTAATTTATAAAGAATTACTAAAGACGTCAAATGCATAAAAGAAATAAGTATGTATAATTTTCTTCCTATCTCAATAAAATCAATAGTAACTTTTGATAGAACTATAAATTTGCAATATTTTATGCATGAGACCATTTTGGTAATTCCAATATTAAAATGAATTAAACTCTTGGTACAAAGATTATGCTGTATCATTTATTTAACTATACTGTACAAAACAAAACTTAATCTGTAATATTGATTGTGTAATTCTTGCAGAGATTACTTTCCTACAAACGAATCTGCAAACAAAATTACTTTATTACTCTCAAATGTCGAAGAATATTAGTTTCTCAAAAAACGTGTAATTCATATGTAAGATCTTTCTCCTACTCACTTTTTATCTGCAGTTGTATTTATTGCTGTTGCAGAACTTTTATTCTGTAGATAAGTTACAAAATACATAGCTTCCATTCATTTCTTTTCCATTTCAGTCGTACAGGAGTGCTCGTGTTTTACTCAGTAATATTCGATTAAATCTTTCCATTCAGTTGAGATGTGTACAGTGTCGTAAAATTTAGTACAGTTACTCTCTATCTGCACCAATTCTTGAATACTCGACTGGTAGACACTCCTGGTTCCGTTACCACATTTACATCTGTATGTTATTCCACTTTGCTTCTGCTGCTGCAACACAATTGAACAATCTCTATAATGCTTCAGTATTTGATTCCATAACATAAATCATCACAAAATTAATAAGTTCTGAAACTATCATCACATACCTGTTTCTATTCCAAGCCTTTGGCTGTATAAGCTCAGATAAATCAGAATGTTTTGTCTCCAACTGGCTTCTCAACCTTGTTCTTGTCTCTCCAAATGGAATTTTCGATTGCTTTGCTTCACAAAAATATCGTGCATTCTCCAAATCCTGTCTTAAGTACCCTTTTCGTTAATTTCATTTCCAACACTTTCTTGGACAACTCTTTCGTATACCCTATACATAAATTCCCCAATTTTCTGTGCCTCTCTACCAGCTTCTTGTTCCTCTCTACTACTATAAAGTCCATTATTACATATATGACATACAAATATTTCTTCTTCGTTTTTATGAACTATTACTTGATATAACTTGGATATTACTGCACTATTATCTCCAGTTATCAGATTTACTGACAATAAATTCTGCATCAAGTGTGGAACACAAACAATATTCAAGTATTTGGCTGTATACTAACTTTCGCTGTAGCTTCCATGAAAATATTTCTTTACACTGATTCAAATTCTGCTTGTATTTCTTCCTATTTCTTAAAATATTCTAGTTTATTAACCTTATGGCTCATTGCTCTGGAGTAAAAAATCCATTATTCTGTTCCATCGTTCTCTGTCAAGAAGCACATGTTCTTTTTTTATCTTAATCTGCTTTTCTTTTCTTTATGTTTTCAAAATAACAGTCCAAATGATTTTTTCCCAAATATTTGAAATTCTTACATCTCCCACGTGGAGAATATACCTCTTAAGCCTCGTCCTTTCTTCTTAATCCTAGAAATTTTACTGATTTTTATTCTAATCTGCCACAACTGTAACATTTAATTTCTATGTTACCTTTGTTGTTTTTCCAACATGCATATGCAATATGTCTACTGGAATTGTACTTGAAACATCTCTTCCTCTGAGGTTTGAAGGCTACTGACCTGCTTTTCCCCTTGCTTCCTTTGCAATCAGTTCAGTTTTGAGATTATCTATTCTCCTTTCTTCTTTCTGCGTTAACTTCCTTTTTTTCAAATACACAATCTAGAAAAATACGTAAGACTTTAGTTATAAGCATTATTTTCTGTATTTTACTCCCTAATGCATGTAGTTTGAAAACTTATCTGTCTGACACACAATGTTGGTTATAATATCACGTTCAAATTTATATTTATGCATGAAAAATTCCTCTGTAACGAATTATCTTTGTTGTTCATATCCTTCTTATAGATATTGCTGAATGTTACCCATATTTCACGACTTGACGTAAAGCTGATACACAAATTCATTCGCTCTGGTTGAAACTATCAGATTTTGTACCTGCACAATGTTTCTTAGCTAATCCTGTTTGTACTTTTCTATATTTCTTAGTTCTATTATTGTATGATCATACAAACCTTGATATTACGGCATGAAGACAACTGTAAATTTTCGAATATGATATCCATCTTGTTACTTTCATCTATTGATACTTCCAATTTCCTTCTCGAATTTTGTTTTCCGCACTCAAATACGTGGCCCACATTCTGTTGGCAGTACATAACCTGTTTGGTTTATTCTTTTGCTCAGACATGCACAACCCACATAAATTCCTTCGTACATTACTTACCCTAAGTATCCTTTGTTTCCATTGTTCCCGCAATATTATGTCATTTTCTCTAGGTATAGATTCATTCGCCATTTGCAGTCGAAAATATCCATTATACAATTATCGTTCAATAATAGGATTTGTCAGCAGCACATAACCACAGCTACTAACCGATTCAAATTCAAGCGCCTTCGATCAACGCCATCTATGATTTGGGCTCAAAAATCGTGAAAGTGATAGGAATATAGAATAGGCAAGGAGGTCGTCGATGTGCTGGTCACGTGACAGACATGGTCAGAGAGGGGATAGAAAAGGATAGAATGGCTCCGGCAGTGAAAAATTATTAATTACTCAATTTCCGTAAACAGTTTGTGAACTTTTATAATTTCATTGCGAAGCTGGAACGTCAGGCAACATTCTTATATAATATTCGTAAAGGATTGAACTCTAAATTGTTAGTTATTAATTTTTGTTTTATGGCGTCTGTGATTTCGTAACAACGACCATCACGACCTTCCGTGAAAATATTTAATACTAAACGAAACCAGAATCAAAATGTGATCAAAAGTTATATCAGAAGATTCGCAAGAACATTGTCTTTATAATGAGTGCATAAAGTTTCATAAATTAATCGCGTAAAGGATAGTAATTAATGAAAAACCAATGGCGTGTTCGACAATCTTCGACAACAATTCAAACACTGCGCAGAATAATTATTAATAATTAATTAATTAGGGACAAATATATATCGAAAAATATATGTGAAAGTTCTTGAAAGATCTGGCTTTACGATGGAATTATAAAAGTTGATAAATTAGTTACAGATATTGAGTAATTAGTGAATTTTCCACTGCCGATATGATTTATTAAAATATATTCGGAGCACATAACCAGAGTTAGTAAACTAACGTCAGCGCCATCTATATCATAGATGGCGCTAATTGAAGGCGCGTGAATTTGAATCGATTATTATCCCAATAAATTAATTCAACATTGGAAAATTAACAAATCCTGAGTTTCAGTAATTAATTCAGAATTTTTATAGTTGCATCACATCCTCTGCGCAATAATTATTACAAATTAATTAATTAAAAAGGGATTAATTTATAAAGAATTACTAAAGACGTCAAATGCATAAAAGAAATAAGTATGTATAATTTTCTTCCTATCTCAATAAAATCAATAGTAACTTTTGATAGAACTATAAATTTGCAATATTTTATGCATGAGACCATTTTGGTAATTCCAATATTAAAATGAATTAAACTCTTGGTACAAAGATTATGCTGTATCATTTATTTAACTATACTGTACAAAACAAAACTTAATCTGTAATATTGATTGTGTAATTCTTGCAGAGATTACTTTCCTACAAACGAATCTGCAAACAAAATTACTTTATTACTCTCAAATGTCGAAGAATATTAGTTTCTCAAAAAACGTGTAATTCATATGTAAGATCTTTCTCCTACTCACTTTTTATCTGCAGTTGTATTTATTGCTGTTGCAGAACTTTTATTCTGTAGATAAGTTACAAAATACATAGCTTCCATTCATTTCTTTTCCATTTCAGTCGTACAGGAGTGCTCGTGTTTTACTCAGTAATATTCGATTAAATCTTTCCATTCAGTTGAGATGTGTACAGTGTCGTAAAATTTAGTACAGTTACTCTCTATCTGCACCAATTCTTGAATACTCGACTGGTAGACACTCCTGGTTCCGTTACCACATTTACATCTGTATGTTATTCCACTTTGCTTCTGCTGCTGCAACACAATTGAACAATCTCTATAATGCTTCAGTATTTGATTCCATAACATAAATCATCACAAAATTAATAAGTTCTGAAACTATCATCACATACCTGTTTCTATTCCAAGCCTTTGGCTGTATAAGCTCAGATAAATCAGAATGTTTTGTCTCCAACTGGCTTCTCAACCTTGTTCTTGTCTCTCCAAATGGAATTTTCGATTGCTTTGCTTCACAAAAATATCGTGCATTCTCCAAATCCTGTCTTAAGTACCCTTTTCGTTAATTTCATTTCCAACACTTTCTTGGACAACTCTTTCGTATACCCTATACATAAATTCCCCAATTTTCTGTGCCTCTCTACCAGCTTCTTGTTCCTCTCTACTACTATAAAGTCCATTATTACATATATGACATACAAATATTTCTTCTTCGTTTTTATGAACTATTACTTGATATAACTTGGATATTACTGCACTATTATCTCCAGTTATCAGATTAGTTAATTTATTCTTTTACTCAGAACATGTAAAACATACACACATTACTCCTTACATTACTCCTTACATTACTCACCTGAGATCTGAAGGTTGAATCCATCATAAGTGCCATTGTCATCTCTGTGGTGGATTTGTTCTTCCTCTCAACAACTTCGTTGTACTGCTGTATGGTTATGTTTTCTGATATACATAATATGTATTATCTCTTCTCAATGTTTTCAATTGAACTTTTCCATTTTCTTTATATACTTCAACTTCATCTTTCTGAAACTTAACACATTAATGCTGGTCATTGACTTTGGCCACTGATATCAATATTTATTTAGATCAGGAATAGAACATACCTTTCAATCTCACTGTATTCTCTATATCTTTGTATTTCTCAAAATCATCTTCCTTTTTTAATCCTTATTTCACCAACAAATATATCTGTGTTGCATGTCAAATGGCTAGTCGACCTAAAATCCAAAAGACATATCATAACTTACATATTTATATTACTGCATCAATCTTTACTTGCCATAAAAAATAATTATTACTATATTTTTGTCCTACTGCACGTGTCCGTATATTTCAACTGAATATTGTCTTTACACAATCAGGCTAGGCTATAACTAACAAAAGATAGGAAAAGAATGGCTTATACCTTTCTTATTTACTTATAACTACTTATTTATTTACATATGACGGTTATGTTGAAACGAAAACTTACATTCTTCGACATGATGCAGACACTTCCATGGACATAACGATGCTTCTCACGTTCTTCTGTAACCTTTTTTTAATTTCCGGACAAAAATAGGCCAACTAATTAGGGAACGATCTGTTCTATTGAGTGACAGCAAAAAGACCTAATCAAAAGACGAAGTTTAGGACTCTAAGACACGCAAGATAACGACGCAGTACGACTTGCCACACCTTTCCACTTTCGGCACTGTGTTTGGAAAAAAAAACGGCGAAAATCGAAAAAGAACCACTGATTCTATTAGAGAAGAGCCCGTTCTATCTAGTGATTATGAAGAATCAAAATCAGAAATAGAAGTTTTAAAGAGCTAAGTCACGAGAGATAACGTCGCACCACGACCTGTCACACGCGTCCACTTTCGGCACTGTATTCAGAAAAAAAACGGCGAAAATCGAAAAAGAACCACTGATTCTATTAGAGAAGAGCCCGTTCTATCTAGTGATTATGAAAAATCAAAATCAGAAATAGAAGTTTTAAAGAGCTAAGCCACGAGAGATAACGTCGCACCACGACCTGTCACACGCGTCCACTTTCGGCACTGTATTCAGAAAAAAAATGGCAAAAATCGAAAAAGAACCGCTGATTCTATTAGAGAAGAGCCCGTTCTATCGAGTGATGTAGAAAAAGCCAAATCAGAAATCGGATTTTGGGAAAGCTAAGTCACGAGAGATAACGTCGCACCACGACCTGTCACACGCGTCCACTTTCGGCACTGTATTCAGAAAAAAAACGGCGAAAATCGAAAAAGAACCACTGATTCTATTAGAGAAGAGCCCGTTCTATCTAGTGATTATGAAAAATCAAAATCAGAAATAGAAGTTTTAAAGAGCTAAGCCACGAGAGATAACGTCGCACCACGACCTGTCACACGCGTCCACTTTCGGCACTGTATTCAGAAAAAAAATGGCGAAAATCGAAAAAGAACCACTGATTCTATTAGAGAAGAGCCCGTTCTATCGAGTGATGTAGAAAAAGCCAAATCAGAAATCGGATTTTGGGAAAGCTAAGTCACGAGAGACAACGACGCAGTACGACTTGCCACACCCTTCCACTTTCGGCACTGTATTTAGAAAAAAAACTGCGAAGATCGAAAAAAGGTAGGTTTGCTGATTAAAGAATAGTCTACTGTGATAAGTCATAACAATATATTCTAATACGGAGCAGGAATTTCATGTATCTAAGCTGGGAAATGTAACGGGGTAATTCGATTTTACACGCACTCACACTTTCGTCAATGTACGTCGAAAATGAACGGTCCAAATCAGAAAGAAATTGGCCTACTGATCAGGAAACATTCTATTCTAACGAGTGATATCGAAATATGGCAATGCAAAATCGAAATTTCCAATATCTACACGATAACGGTAACACGTAAGAACACAGCACAATGTGATACACACTTGCTCCTGCATTACTTTATTTCACATATGTACCGTTGAAATCGAAAAAAGAGTATGAACGCTATTAAGAAACTGCCTGTGACGAGCAATGCTATCCAATATCACAGTGGACGATCGAGTTCTGGAATCTACAATCGATGACACGTGACTATTCTGTTCTCGAATATGATTCGCACTTATACTGATTCATGTCGCACATGTATCCGTAGACGATTTACACTATGTAACTTCACTTTTTTCCACATGTGTTATATTACTACCGATCAAATGTACATAGTTATCCTGCTCTTGGTAAAGTTTTCTTGATTTCCGACACTTCTGTTGCGGTCCTGTCGTAAATATCACGAGGATGCTACAAAAGTTGTTCAATGTTCTGAAACAATAACTGATACTGCGTTTTATCGTTGTTGAACATTTATTTCGTTAGTTGCAGTAATTAAAACACTAATCAATGATGACATTACTTTACGAAACGTATTGTTCCGACACTGAAAATTTTATTTTAACGTGCGTAAACATTTGTCCACGTGGTACCGGCATATTGGATTCGCGTCTACTAGAAGTGGACTGCGATTGGACAAGCTATGCTTGTTTTCGCGGGAAGATGCTTTGTGTTTGAGATAGCCATTTGTCAAAATATCGATGTGGAATATCGATCGTTGTCTTATATTTATTAACAACAATAATGCAAATAGAAATATGTTTCTGTTATGAAAATAAAAAATTAAAATGTCCTTATTTTCCACTACAGAAATCTTATAAATTAATAAAATTAATTATTAAATTAATTATAAAAATATATTCTATAATAATATATATATACACATATATATGAATTAGTTACAAAATTTGATACATAAGCAATATGACCATTTTTATTGAACATATTTTTAAAAAATTCTATGAATGCATGATTAATAACGTGTGAAAGCATTCTTAATATATAATATGTATATATAAGTTATGTAAATTCGTGAAATTTATTAATAATTTACTTTTTGTAACTGTAAAATGTTGTTTTAAGCACTTATATATTAAAAACCATAAATGGCACTGTTATATTGTTTCTATAACGTGTACATGCAACTCATGAATTAATTGCATAGATGTTAGTAATTAATGGAAAACATATAGCATTTTCCGTATGAATTCATATCCTCTGTGCAATAATTATTAATTAATTAATTAAGGAAAAATTTATAAATGCATAAATTATTGTAAATATATATTTGCTTCTGATAATAGTTAGTTTACATTTCATTCAGATAAGAAGTCAATTACACATACTTGTTTATTTTATTATTGTAAATATATATTTACTTCTGACAATAGTTTACATTTCATTCAGATAGGAAGGTAGTTATATATACTTATTTATTTTATGCTTTTGACCTTTTTAGTAATTCCAGTGTTAAAGTGAATCATATTCTTCAGTAGTACAAAGATTACGCTGTATCATTTATTTAATTACATTGCCAATACAAATCCTAATCTGTAATATCCATTAAGTAATTCTTGCAGTTTACTTTCCTTGAAATGAATCTGCAAACAAAAAATATTGGTTTCCCCAAAAATGCATAATTTATGTGGGGTCTTTCTCCTAGTTACTTTCCATATGGAGTTGTATTCAAGCTGCAAAATACACAGCTTCTACCCACAATTTCTTTTTCATTCCAGATGTACAGGAGTGCTCGTATCTTAGACAATAATCTTCGATTGAGTCTTTTCTTTCAGTTGAGATGTATACTGTGTCGTATAATCTAGTATAATTACTTTTTGTCTGCACTAATTTTTGAATTCACGACTGATGAACCTTCCTGCTTTCATTTTCGCATCTAAATCTGTATTTTATTCCACTTTGCTTCTGCTGCTGCAACATACTTAAACAACCTCTGTAATGCTTCAGTATATGGTTCCATAAAATATATCAGCATAAAATTAGTAAAATCTAAGACTGTCATCACATACCTATTTTTGTTCCATGTCTCTGGTTCTATAGGTCCAAACATGTATCAGAATGTATAATTTCTAGATGCCTTTCTTGGACAACTTTTTCATGTTTTCTATATTTAGATGGCCCAATTTTCTGTACCACTACCAGCATCTTGTTCGTCCCAACTAATAATGTTCTAGTCTGTATTTTTCCTTTTGATTCGTCCACACCATAAAGTCCATTAACACACATCTTCTCTATTAACATTTTTTTTCACTTCTTATAAGCTATTATATTATGTTTCTAGAACATTATTTTACCACTCTTAGAATTATTTTCCACATTTTGAGTTATTGGATATGTTGATATTAAATTCTGTCTCAAGTTTGAGACATATAAAACACTTTGAAATATACAGCTATCTAACTCAATTCTACCTTTTAACTACAGTTTCCATGAAAATGTTTCTCTTTGCTGATCCAATTTCTGTTCCTATCTTTTCTTATTCCTTAAAATATTCTAGCTTGTTCACCATATGGCTGATTGTTCTTGAGTCCAAAATCCATTGTTTTTTTTCCATTCCTCTCTGAAAAAAAGCACACTTTCTTCTTTTCTTCTTGATCTCCTTTGCTTTCCTTCATGTTTTTAAAATAATAGTGTTTTTCCAAATGATTAGTCTTTTTACATGTCTCATACGGAGAGCACACTTCTTGAGTCTCGTCTTTTCTTGCTAATCCTAGAAATTTTTTTGATTTTTACTCTAATCTTCCACAACTAAAATATTTAATTTCTTTGTTACCTTTTTTGTTTTTCCAACATGCACTTGCAATATGTATGCTGAAGTAACATTTGAAACACTTCTTCTCTTGAGTTTCGCAGACTACAGATCATTTTGATGATCTTGCTTTCCTGGCAATCTCCTGAGTTGTGAGGTTATCTATTCTCCTTTCTTCTTTCTGCGTTAATTCCAGATAGTTGCAAATACATCTGGTAATGTACATAAGATTTTAGTTATAAACATTGTTTATTCTATTTTACGTCCTATTGCATGTAATTTGAAATCTTACCTGTCAGCCACGCAGTGAGGGTTACTATATCATGTTTTGCTGTTTTATAACCTTCTCATAGATATTGCTTAATGTTACCCATATCTCATAACTTGACATTCAGGTTGGTACATCAAGTAATAATACCCTGCCTGTGATAGAAACTATCGAATTTTGTAATTACACATTGTTAACCAATCTCGTTTGCACTTTCCTACATTTCTTAGTTCTTTCATTATATGTCGATACAAACCTTAAGATCATAGCGTGAAGACCACTCTAAATTTTCAAATATGATATCCATCTTGGTCCTTTCATCTATTGATACTTCCAATTCCCTTCTCGAATTTTGCTTTCCGCACTCGAACGCGTGGTCTACATATCGTTAGCAGGCTATAACCTGTTGATTTATTTGTTTACTTAAAACATGCACAACCCACACACATTCCACCTTACATTGCTCACCCAAGGACTCGTTTTGTTGTCATCGCTGCCACAATCTCATTTAATTCTCTCTACTTACAGATTAATTCGCCGTTTACAATCGAAAATATCCATCACCCAATTGCCGTCCAATAATAGCATGTATAAGAGCACATAACCAAAGTTAGTAACCGATTCAAATTCAAGCGCCTTCGATCAGCGCCGTCTATGGGTTTCGACTGGAAACTTGAACCGTTGTTGTTTGAATTTTCGTTCGGTACTAGAAAATTAATAAATTACTTAATTTCTGCGATTAATTTATGAACTTTTATAATTTTATCGTAAAGGCGCAGTCTTAGCGAACTTTCTAACATAACTTTCGATATAAATTTATCCCTAACTAATTAATTATTAATAATTATTCTACGCAGTGTTTGAATTTTTGCCGGACATAGTAATAGTTTTTCATTAATTACTATCCTCTACGAT
This sequence comes from Eufriesea mexicana, assembly GCF_001483705.2. Taxonomy (NCBI): domain Eukaryota; kingdom Metazoa; phylum Arthropoda; class Insecta; order Hymenoptera; family Apidae; genus Eufriesea; species Eufriesea mexicana. The sequence continues at coordinate 155,105 of NW_016912643.1, forward strand.
GCCGGAGCCATTCTATCCTTTTCTATCCCCTCTCTGTCCTTGTTTACCACGTGACCAGCAGTATGACGACCTCCTTGCCTATTCTATATTCCTATCACTTTCTTGATTTTTGAGCCCAAATCATAGATGGCGCTGATCACTGGCGGTAAAATTTGTATTTATTCGGCAGTAGAAAATTAATATATTTCCAAGGTTTTTTAATTAATTCATGAACATTTATAGCTGCATTGCAAAGTTGGAATTATAGGCAACATTCTTATACGATGTTTAATTTAATAATTAGTTAGTAGTAAATAAGATTGCTGTAGAAAACTGTTATTCTTACATAATATTCTTATTATTTTGTAATAAATATGCACTAGCATAAGAAATGGTAGAAAATAAATTTTTTTATTATGAAATTTTATTTACAATTGTTTATTTATAATGTGTTCCATAGGCGAAAAACGAATGTAAAATAGAAGGTAGATTAAAAAGAAAGCTAACAACAAAGCTATGACCGGTAATCGAACCACGGTCTTCCATGATTTGAATTCTCGACTGTCGCCATTAGGCAACGACTCCAATGTGAAAAATGTTGAAAATATATATATAATTATGGTAGCAATAAAACTTCAATCGTAAATATTTCAAAAATTATTGAATAGTTGCAGCTATAATAATTTTTTTTTTTATACTGCATGACGATATCTACAAACCTGTAAAGTTTCAACTAAATCGATGACCCGTAGGACTTGCACTCTCCTTGTTAGTCACTCTCTAGTCTCTCTTTCCATTTCCAAATATTTTAAAAAATTTTTGGTTCCAATAATAAATAAAACTTAATTTCTCTTTTCTTTTCACTTTTATGCACGCTAAGAGCTCAACTGTAACTAAGGTAATATATGACAACTACTTTGTACATTCATATGACGCCTATTGTCTTGTCATCCGTAACAGATAACAATATTCAATTTGACGTCAAATAGCGTCATTCGTAGATAAAGTGTTAGTTGAAATAATTATGTATAAGTTCAAACGTCTAGCTAGTTTGAGATTTGACTCTAATAACTTCATCTAAAATGAAACCATTTTAAAATCTTTAAAATGTCTGTAAGAATTCTGATAAATTGATGCTGATGAGTAAATTCTGTTTCATGGATGTTATTTGATAGAACGTGAGATCACAGATGGCGGAGGTACAAATTTAATACTCTGTGCACTCTGGTTTTATTTTGTTTTTCAGTATTTGCTCGTCGATTTATATAATGACTGAACTTGGGATTATGCAAGTGTCACTCTGTTCACGTCTGTTTCTTTTCAATACTCTTCTCGCATTTCTCACGGGGTCATAGTCTCCCTCTCTCACTCTCTTTCTCACAATATTCTGTACACATCACATTTTTCATCATGTTTTATATTGATGTTATTCGTATGACTTTCAATAAATATTGAAATACAATTAGCATTACACTATTCTCCCTTTCTTCCTTAATACGTGTAGGATATGAGTATGTGGAATGGCGAGCAGTGAAGATCACTATTGTAAGGTGTGGTTCGGGAAACCGGAGGGACTCGGATTAAAATTAATAAAAAATCTCTTGTTTCAAAAGTTTATTCTTCACAGGTTATTTTGTTACTCCGTCGAGAGTCGTCAAAGAACTCTCGTCGATGCCCGCTCTCGATCGTCATGGAATGATCGAGAGCTATCGCGGACGCAAAGTCGCTGCTATCAAAGTCGCCGACCGCCGGAGTTCGGCCGTCGTCGGCGGTTCTCTTGCATTAACAAAGTATTAAAAGTAGGATCTAGGCGAATAGGTGTGCGGTTTTACTTCTAAGGGAGTGCATGGAAACGCTCGAACTGCTTCTCGAAAATCGAGAAATAATAAACAGCGGCATCGGTTTCGACTCGAGCGTTCAGGGCGATATCTAGGATGCGGATGAAAGAACAAATGATAGCGCGAAGGAATTAGTTTGACGGGATATCTCTGACTGCATCGAGTGATCGAGAGAGAGAGAGCCTGTGTATGAAAGGAGAGAGTTTTGACTTTAAGTAAGATTGTAAGGGCGCACGTAAGCAGATTGTGTGTACTTAGTCGAGACGTAGTGAATAGAGGATCTTGTGTTTGAGAGTTAGAATTGGGAGGAACTTAGTGTAATATGTTAATTAAATAAACCTGTTTTGTTATTAAAAGGGAGTTGTTGTTTATTAGACGCGTAGATCTCGGTCTGAATAGGATTAATCTAGCTAGAAATCCTACAGATATCAGGTTTTCTATGATACCACTCCAAATATTCTGTCTCCAAGGGAGAGGTTTTTATTAACACTTTACCGACCGGAGGCCTATTAATAGGCTTTTGGTCGTCGATGCTTACCGACCGATAGCCTATTTTTAGGCTTTTTGGTACGTTGCTCAGTTGCGTTAGTTTCGTTGCTTTGTAAGCCCCCACATTGTTGCGGCCCTAGGACGCGTTTTATGTCCTTAGTATCAGTTTTTTTTTTACAAATTTATCAGAGCATACGAAACGCACAGATACTCCCATGCGACAGTCTAAGCCGAAACAGAGCCGGCGCCAGAGAGAATCTGCGGCTGAGTGGCCGGTCGGAAGTACGTATGCCGTTGCAGCGCTAGCGGTCGGTAAAGTGTTAAGTACAACGGTTAACTCGATGTACTCGAGCGGAGTGCTTGATACGAACTGTCTTCTTTACGCTGATCTGACTTGTGGTTCCTGATGATGGGCTTGCGCCCTATGGTGCTAGCCTGTTGGTATCCCCGTGGTCGTCGTTGCTATCGACAGGAAAAGGAAGGGATGCGTTTCTTTTAAAATATTATTCTTAGTTTGATTTTTCTTAGCTTTTTCCCAAACCTTAGTAAATTCGTCAAATTCGTCCGATTATCTTCACATAAGCACCTGTTCTTCCCTCGGCACTGAAACGGTTAAAATCACATATTTTCAACGACTTTATAACATTTTATAACTGAAAATTCTCTCAATGCTAACAAATGTTGAGCAAGAAGTATTGAAATCCATTTTCGAGCATCTCCATCGTTCACCGTATGAAGACATTCTTCCCCAAAATGTCTGCGCATAAAAAAGGTCTTATTATAGTACCCAGGGTACATGACTCGAAAGGATTCCCGCAAGTATAGGGATCGGTGTGCGGAACGTTTGCATAAAAGTTCCGATCCACTAAAGTGTCCCGAATCCATCGCGACTGCACGATTGGCCTGGTCTGCATGACGTTTCGCGAGCAGCTTAAATCGGACCTGGGCTCGCAAGAAATGGCATAGGTGGTGTCCATTTTCCTTTTTCACGGCAGCTTTCGGGTTATCGAATCGTGGACGTTGTTGTAAGCGTGAAGGAAAGCCGGATCGAATGAAGCCTGCGGCGCTCCTCTATCGGGCACATCCAATTCCGTGGGAGCTATCCTGCGGAGGATATCGCGAGCCGTTGACCGGGAACCTCTGCTCGTAAATAGCCGATGATCCGAATCCGTGCGCGATCACACGCTTCGGCAGGCCGATCTTTAATTCTTTCTGTCGAACAATGCATTCGATTCGCCACCACTTGTCCATATAAATAGCGAGAAGGTGAAATCGCTGTCCATGAGGACTGGCTATTCTCCACACAGGCGTCCGTGAGCTCTTCGACTCTTTACCCTTCAGCTACTTCAGATCGTGCAGCTATACTCTTCGTACTATACGAAGTATGGTCTGGTGAGTTCTGGTATCCTAGATAGTGCAGAGAAACAAGAGGGACACTCTATTCTTCGCTACTCCTGACTCCAGTTTTCGTACTTTTAAACGTTCGATGATACACAGTATACCGGAAAATAATAGCACAGCCTTGTTTTCAATGTTTCTTGAAGGTAATTTAACGTGTGTGTGTTGACACCATTCTTATCCTCGTTACTAGATGGATTCCAGGTTCAAGAAGGTTCGAGTCCTCGGTAAACCCTTTGCGTTCTATATACAGGGTGTCTCAGTAACGGCAGTATAAGCGGAAAGGGGATGATACTACATGTAGAAACGAATCGAAGAAAAAGAATAAAATTTTTTGATTCCAGGCTTCATTGTCGAGAAAATTGACTTTAAATATTCACCGAGTATGCGTGCACTTAGCTATGTCTTAAATGGATAGATCATCGATATATCAACATTAGTGGTTTGACCTAGATGGTGGTGATTCTTCGTGAAAAAAGGAATCGAAAATGAAGAATAAAATTTTTTCATTCGGAGCTTCGTTGTCTAGAAAATTGACTTTGAATATTAACTGAGTATACCGATGGTTCATTCATATAAATTATAGCTAAGTGCACGCGTACTCGGTGAATGTTCAAAGTCGATTTTCTCATTAACGAAGTTCCGAATGAAAAAATTGTATTCTTTATTTTCGATTTGTTTTTTCACGTGGAATCATCCCCTCCTTGATTGCATCACCGATACTCATGTATTGATGATTTATTCATATAAGTGCTTGCGCACTGGGTGAATATTCAAAGTCGATTTTCTCGAAAACAAAGTTTCGAGTCAACAAACTGTATTCTTTCTTTTCGAGTCCTTTCTTTAATATTTATTTAACAATATTATTGGAGAGGGTGAAAATTATCGATGAAATATATTTAATTGTGTTTACTCTTTCTCACAATACTCATACATGAACTCTGATAATATGAAATAATTTGAAATATGCACAGTCCATGCTATACTTCATTCACTACACGCATACTCGATATCTACTCATTTTTTCTCACAGCATCAATCACTTTTACATCAATATACATATTAAAAAATCTACGTCAGGTTCTTTCTCATTCACTCGTCATTCATACCAATCGAAACATTGCTACCAACAATAATCGAACGACCTTTTCTCGCCAAAATATACCGCTCTGAATTTACTCGAAGACCCTTAAAAACTATATAACCTGCCATAATTTCGTTGCGCACAGTATAGCAGTAAGATCAGCTACCTTTTATCCACTTTTTCGTGGATACACTCGAGTAAACGCAGAGTTTCCGTCCATAAACTAATTTCCAAAGTCTAATAGGAATAGCTACTAGTTTCTACGCCAAAAATCCATCAAATTCCTGCGATATTACGTCTTGAACAAGTAGACACGATGCCACGCAAATGGCGTCATCTCGTTGGAAAGCGTTCAGCGTGTAATGAATATATAACAAACGTGTATCGCAGAGAGTAAAGGTTCGAGATAATTCCAAGTGGTCTTGATCCCATGGCTGGTCTGGAAGCACGCTTGGACTCGAGTCTCATCGCAGATACCTTAGGTCTCTGGTCGCTTGGCTACCCCGATACACCGTGATGGCTCTGGTACTCACGTTTGTTTTCCGCACGGTAAACCAAGTCGAAGGACTTGCTCCACGTGTTCCTTGCGGCTGCTAGCTTACATAAGGTTTCGATTTACGAGATTTCGTTCACGTGAACAAGGTAAATGAACGGTAGTTCGGAACAGTCCCCTGTTCTAGATAGACGCTAGGAGGTAAGTCGATAAGATAGGAACAGGGTCTGCTCTGGCTATAATTACGGTTCGTTCTATACTCGTTGGCGCGGAAACGATTTTAAAAGATCGTTCTTTACCTTGCACTCGTCTATCGCGTCGTCGACGGCTCGTTCTCGAAGGCTGGACTATCCGGGAAGCGCTTTAATTATGGGATATCGTTATCCTCATTAATAAGAAACTCATCGCAGGAGAATGGTCAAAAGAAATTCAGATTCTTTCTGGGTAAACCGTCACGCCGAGAATCTGAAATACATTTTCTTTCAGGCTCGGTAATTGCTCGGATTATTCGTGAAATTTTCTAGTTATCTTGGCTAACTTTTTCGAATTGTTTTCACATTTCTGTCCCCGCTTAATTCGTTTCGCGTAATTACGCTTCGTGGGATAATAATGCAGAACTGCAGTCGATAGAGGTCGGATTAAGCTGGGATTAAAGTATTGTTTACGACGGTATTACAGTTGGCTGTGTGCGTTAGTTCTAACGTGAAAAACGATAATATGGAGGATGAAGGGAATTTCGGAGTTGGAGAATTAATTGGCAGGCTAATTCCTTCCTCGTACGTACATTTCGAGCTGTGTTTAATGCGTCCTTTCTTTTTTAAATACTCTTTCAGCACCTCGGTGAATAATTTATTGGCTATTTTATAAATAAGCAATACTAGATTTAAAATAAAAATATAATTACTATATTTTATGCTTCTTCTGAGACAGTCAAATATTCTATAACGTGGAGCGAAAATTGGGGCAGTTATCTGGATAGAAATATAGGACACCAATATCTTCTACGTTTTTTAACCCTTTCACAACGAAAGGCGTATATATACGTTCTCACAAGTTCAACGATATATAGGAAAGGCGTAAATATACATTCCCACAAGTCCATCCATATATATGAAAGATGTAAATATACGCTCTCTGTATTTTTGTCCTATAACACCTTCCCTATTTTACCGATTGATTCAACATAAAATTTATTGTCCTATATAATATAGCAACTAAACTATCGGCAATTGTTTCAAACTATTTTTCAGTCAATTATTGTAATATTTGTTGTAATATTATAGTTATAAGGTGCAAAAAGTATTCGGCATGACACGCGTGCTCGTTTGGAAGAACTATAAAATAAAATTATATTCGAAAATTAAAAAGAAAATTTGCAAAGTGAGAAGGACTTTTGGTTTATTAGAAAAAAAGATTAGACTGCAAATATTTGACAGTGATGATGAATAATAAAATAATCTAATTATGGTATCCTCAATTTTGGTCCACATGATAAGAGTGTATGAATTCTAATCAGACTGAAGCGGTTTCCTAAGAGTGTTTAAGAATAAATCGTTTATTTCAGAAATAAATATAAATAAGGAGAAATATGGAATAACATTAATGGATAAGAGAACTTATGACAAAAATGATTTTAATAAGGTGGCTTCCCCACGGAAGTATAACCGTCACTCTCTTCTTATTCAAATTAAATAGGATTTTCTGATGGATTTTTTGAAGAAATTTAGTGGAATAAGCACTGAAATATAAGTATAGGATATACAACATAAAAATATTGAAAATATACACATCATACTATACTTTTTATTAATTTATATTTAGGATAAAATATTACATTATACTATGTCGTATGGTATTTGTTGAAACAGTCTAAACACATTTGAGGTGATTTTGGACAGTTGGAACAATAGGTTTTTCCTCCCTTTTCAGCGTTCGACAGTTTGCCTCTTCTTCTTCAACATAGTGCGTACATCCTTCTTATAAGATTGTCGTGCTGATTTTTAGGAATCTCTAAATGGTGACACACTTCCTTCGCTTTGTTTCTGTTATTATCGAGCATAGTATTTTCCGAGAACAATCATTCGGTAACGAGAAGTTCCCGAAATTTTCTTTTCCTGGCGCATCACCCAAGGTTTTCCCGACTGTCCTAGGCTTTGCACCTTCAAACCTTGTTCTCTCGGTAGCCTTCATAAAGCTCCGTGTCCATGGTGGAAAATGTGCGATATTACAATAGTATAAAATATTCCAGCTTTATCTTTCGTTCTTAAATTTTCGTAACCTTGAACTTTATAATATACTGCATAGCCAAATTGATCTTGACGTATACTTTCGCACGATAGAGAATTTGTCATTATAATAATATTCCTTTCGAATCGAGATACTTGACTGTACCAAATAACTTTCGTTGAAATATTTCGTCATACGAGAAAGCCTGTCCTCGGTAGCCTAAATCTCCCATCATTCGCGAGTGTTCCAAAGTTACAAAAACTACATTTTCTTCAAATTCTTTTCCCGTTCCTCGCAAAGCTCTGTCAAAAAAGCAGCCTCCCTTTCCCTCTTCTCTCACTTGCCGTTCCTCACCCCAGGATTCGTATCGAAGCGCCAAACCAGCTTCCTTAACTCGATTATCGCATCCCCATAATAATAGCGTTAGGGTATCTTCCACCCTCGCGATTCGCAAGAATTTTCCAATGTACGCGAGACCTGGCTTTACCAGTCTGTAACCACGGCACTGTAACCTTAATGAAAGTGTACGAGAGTAGGGTGGAAGACACACGGTGTTCCTCGGCCGTTACTTTCGTCGGACGTCGAGGCAGGGGTGTTGGCCGTCTGCTGGTGGAAAGGGTGCTCCTGAGCCCCAAAGCGTTGGGAAGAGCAACAAGCCTTTAATTTAAATCGCTTCTTTGTCTGATCAGCGGATTCGGATGATTATTCGGTGATAAACGTTTCTGGGTCTGCAGAGCTGGCCAGTGACTTGCTAATCTCGCATGAATCGTAAGCAACTTGTCTGAAGGACGAAAGTGACCGTGTGCAAGGTCGTTTATCGTTTATCGTTATTTATGGTCATTTATCGTCATTTATGACAGAGTCGGGTGCGAGAAACGAGCAAAAGTCTAGGAACGTGTCCTTAGTGTTTAAAGTACCTGGCTGTTGAAAAGATAAGTTTAGCTGTAGTCAAAAATCAATCTAGTTTGTAAGATATAAGTTCCTAGAAAGAATGTTTATGTGAACATTAGACGGGAGTTGGGGGTTGGGCGAACTCCGTCGCGTACCCTCTTGACACTCTCTCAGGAGTCGGGTACAGCTGCAGATGTATCTCAGAGGGGTCGATCAGTCTCTCAGGAGAAGCATTAGAAGAAACATATACCTTTCTTGAGAAATAAAAGATTATAAATGAGAATATATTATATATATCGTAGTTGTTTTACTATTAGAACCATAATTCCAATAATGCCCGACTGTGGCGTGGAAAATGCGTGATTGAGGAAGAAAAACTGAGTATGAAAGAAGAAAGAATGTGTTAAAATGTAACGGTGTACTAATGTATAGCTTGGGCCGGTATTGGCCTGACGGGGATTGTGTGAAGCCGACCATAGTCAACGTCCGAAATGCACTAATGACTCAGGAGTCAACCCTGGATCAAAGGGTGCCCCTTGTCATCTTTCCAAACCTTTTCCTATTACATCATTATATACAAAGCCCAAACCCAAGACATGTCATCTAAAACATACTAAAATCCATCGATATCCAATCCTCTGTCAACCAATACTTCCCCAAAACATTCCCCTTCTCTAATATACAGTCCCGCACCAGAACACAAATGAAGCACATTCTGCACAGTGCAACTCCACCGTGTTATACCTTCGCGAGACCTTGCATAGGTATACCTAGTTATCAGTGTTAGTCTGTATTCGAGAGTTGGTCGAACGTCGTTCTCCTTACATCACCGTAATTGTCCCGTGACAATATCGTCAATCCTCCCTTCTTCTTTCGCGCATTCTGCTATCGCGTTTCTCTCACGTTGTTTCTCTATCTGCTCTCTGAATGACGAGGGATACAATTTTCCTGGCCCGTCCCATCGTTCTTTCTCTTTGTCCCCTGGTTGTCCCTTGGAGAGAACCAGTTGCTCTTCTCACTTCCTATATTGCCAGGTACGCGTTTTATTAGCGGCTACATCGTTATTATTCGGCCCCCTTTCCATTCATCCTCATTGAACCTTTCGAACCCTCTTCTTCCTGACCCTTGTTGACGGAAGCAGACTTGTTCAGGGACCAGAGGTTGTCTCGCCTTGGGCGCTGTTTCGTCCTGAAACGGTGATCACTGGATCAAATTCACGGGTATCGACGCGCAAGTTTGTGTTACGTGCTTCCTGTTGTTGCGCGTCTCGAATGTTAAACGTGTCTATGTCGCGGATGCATCGCGTCAGGAGACTTCCACGTGTTACGCAATGTTGAAGCAGTCGAATAGATGCTGCTCTGCCAATGCGATACACTTGAATATTCCGATGCTCATTTAGCTATTCGATGCAAGTGGGAAGAGTCGAATTTTGTTAGCATTAAATACTCGACGCAAATAGCCAATTTCATCAGTTGAATGATAGCCATTTCCGTGGTTAGCTTGTCACAGCGTCGATGATCATCGACGAAGCTGTTGCTTTGTGTGGGTACAACTTTGTGTTTCATCTGTGTGAGATTAAAGAGGAACACAAAGGCTTTAGAGTTTGACTAACGGTTTCTTTCAAGCGATGATCACGGGTTTGAATTTAACATGAAGAGTGCTGGCCTCCATCGTGACAATAACGTGAAACTTTATCTTCGTGTCTTATTAGAAAATCGGGGTTCCTGTGCTGTTAATGTAACAGTCGAATAAATTACGCTTTGAAGGCTATTGGGTCTTTTGGGCTAGAACAGGATTGGGATCTTGTGAGAGTGTTCGCAAGGTGTTCCATGACGTGTAAGTTTAATTCAGTGTTGGACTCGTTGTTTTAGGACAAAATGAAAATTTACATATTTGAGATCTGTTACAATATTTATTTTTGACTGCTTAGAAAGTGTTCTAAGTTATTATTTTTGGTATGGGTTTATAATTGTAAAATGACTTATTACTCAAGGAAGGTATATTTATCTTTGAGTGCTTCTCTAGAACGACTGACAAATTCCTGACTGTCAAGAGGGTACGTGACGTAATTCGTCTAAACCCCTAATTCTAATTTAATGTTTATATAATTCGGAATGCCGGTCTTATAAACTATTTATTCATACTTTCTATCCTAGATTGATTTTTGTATATAACTAAACTTATCTTTTTGACAGCTTCTCACAGTTCTTAGTTTATTAGTATATAGTCTATTATTCTATTATTTAAATTAGGATGTTTCTCTATTTAGATAATACGTTACTATCAAATCTAAAGTGTCTCAGAAAGTATATTTAATTGTTGACATCAACATAGCTTCTGGAATGTTTCTCAGCGTGTCTTGAATTCCAATGACTCATTCTACGTGAGTTCAACTTCTGACCGTTTAATCGATTCCGCTATAATCCCAGTCAATTATCACGTTTCGTTCGTGACCAGCTGTCTAAACATACGAATGGAGGTATCCAATGCTTGTTCAATCCACTGAAGGAATTATTATATCTTGATAGCCTTACTTTCACTGAAACAATCGGGAAACCTAATCCACACGTACTTTTTAATCACCAAAATTATATTCTGTGATAATCCTAATGTGACATAGCCTAATTCTTAAGTCCAATAAACATACAAGTCCTCAGTGTTGCTCCTGTGAAGCAGCTTAAATCATGACACACTCCAAAATAGCCAGCGAAGGGCCCCAGATCCTGTTACCATGACATGGTCCAAATGACATGTCACTAGATAATCTCTCGAACTTTGCTACTACAAGATCACTTCAGAGACTCATGACGTAGCAGCTTATACTAGCACCTCTTCCACTGTCCGAAACCCCATTATAAGTAGCCAAGTCCACCAAAATAAAGCAATTTTGGTAAAAATCTCAAATTGGAAGCTACTTTTACTCGTGAATACCTCACTCGTACACCGTGACATTAGCACTGAGGACATGAAATGGTAGAAGAATGTCTGTTGTCTTCGTAATATTCATTGGCAATTGTGCAGATGAAACAGTGTCACAGTTAACTTTGTTCTATCAACATTATATACAGGGTGGCCACTGAAATCTACGTCTATTCATTCTTTATCCGTGCACTGTTTCACTGTCATCGAGGGATTATCTGCCATTTGGCTTAAATGGCTTTCTGTTTTTCGAAATCTTTCAGTCCCAAACCCCAATCGGTGTCAATTACATTAATCGTTATAATCCTTATGGACACCTACATGGTTGTATTTGGTTCTGTTTGGTTATATTTCTACAAATGTTCCTTAGTCTTAGTTAAAACCCAAATTTCAGATCAACATTTATACGTAAATACGTCACTTATGCACCGTGACATTAGCACTGAAGACATGGAATGATAGAAGAATGTCTATTGGCTTCGTAATATTCATTGACAATTCAACAGATGAAACAGTGTCACAGTTAACTCTGTTCTGCCAATATTATATACAGGGTGGCCACTGAAATCTACGTCTATTTGTACCTTACTTCTGCACCGTGCCACTGACATGTCTGTGAAGGCATCGATGAGAAATTATAATATACAAGTAGATTACTCCTACTCATCATCTTCTGAGCAACGTATAGTGCATTCTCTAGCCTCTATCACACCGATGTCTAAATCACTGATAAGCCCTAATAGGGAAGCTCCACTGATGAATTCATTAGCAAGTTCCAGACGGAGTGTATCTCTCCCTTTGTTCTCCTGGTGCATCCTTCTGTCTCTCCATCAAATCGCGATGGGAGCAAAAACGTATGGAGCACGATTAGGATGATGGACACAAGTTAGACAACCTTGTCTCATGCCTAGATAAGAAAAGCGTCACGAAGAAACATTTCACGAACTTGCCAAGAGATGGGTTATTCTCGTCAACAATGGCTGGTATCGCGTCTCATGATATTTTAATTATCATCGGTGTCTGCCAGGAATCTTTGGAGCGTGGACTCTTTTGTCTTTAATGAATTCGTCCCATTCTTCGCGTTGTGCGAGCATTCATTGCTCTCATTAATTATATCCGTGCCGCGTATGCAAGCTGCAATCGTCGGGCCGTCTTAATTAATGAGTCTTCGGCGTATCTCATCAAGGGTGAACGTATATACCTCGGATTCGCTTTCAGATTTGAGTCGGTTTTCCCGCATTCCCTGTCCCTTTCATTCTTTCTTCGCCTTTGTTTCCAAACGCCTGCAGATAGTGTTTCTTGCTCGATGGAAACTTTCCAGAGAATTTCTGAAGGAAGAAGAGATCTGATGGAGGAGAGACGGACATCGATCAGTCGAACGCGTAGGATCGTGTATACAGTTGCTAGGAAAAATAGGTAAATAGACAGTGATGGAATGAAACGATAGTTATTACGAAGTTTATTACGAAGTGAAGCTTCGTTTATTTTATTTCGTCATTTTTCTGCTTGTTGTTTGGGTAGAAAGTGGTCAGGTGAGTTGAACGATGGTGCTTTTATTACTAGATAATGCATTGACACAGATGCATACAGCTAATCGCTGTTTGATATGTTTATACCTCGGAAGTACATAATTTATTTTATTAATTAATACTTGGGATGATTGCGAGTATGTAATAACACGTTTCTTATGTAACTCGAATGATAAACTTATCACTATGTGGTTTACTTTCTGTTATACTTCATTCAGAAATAGACCATATGTTTTTAGTAGGAAGTAAATTAGCAATTATTGTGTATCGTTTAAATAATATAAATAGGTTATAAATAATTCGTGATAATATTTATTTCATGTATCGAAGTAACAACATTTTGTTACAAAATGGAATCGTTGCTTCTTAATTATTTGCCTTATGAAATAGTAACTTTTTATAATTATTTGCACGAATATTCACATAAATTTTTATAATTATGGTTCGATCTTTTTGTATTCTGAATGGTAGAAAATATCTTTGGATTATAACATAATGTAGATTAATTGTAACATTTTTTTGGAGACTTTCACGAACATGACAGGAAACACCTTTTGAACCCCATCCCAATATTATTTTATAATTAATAAATATTAATAACGTTCATAAATTCTCGAATATTAAATTTATTTGAATAAAATACGTTCTTTAATTTATGATGACTTTTTGATTAATTACTTGCATATATAGTAGTTTATTGTTCTCATGTTGGGTCCTATACTAATTTTTAATGGAGATAAAGGTGGGTTCAATAATAATAATGCATTTAACAGTAACTTTAATCTCATTTAACGTTGTTAAAATTGATATCCCTGCATTTTGTTTGAAAGACTGTTTTAAAAATGGTTTCTGTCGTCCCATTGAAAAATTTAGTCGCATATTTATATAATACAATCTTATATTTGTATCTCAATCTTCGTTTCTTCATTTGGCTGTACCATACATCCTAAATATATTAAAATAGTACATTATCCACAAATTTAAATAAGTTCTGGATTCAAAAAAGATAAACAATAATTAAATATACTTAAAACACCATTAGCTACAAAAATTGTCTAAAAATCTGTCTTCCCAAGGAATCATTCCTCCACTTGTCTTCTATCTCTGAAACCCCTACCTCCCTGTCATTCTCACACTCCGCATATACAAAAGTATGCCTCGTTCTCCAGAAAACGTCTTGAAAATGGCGGCAGGAGAGAGGCGTGTGCCTGATTCCCGTGCAACCCATTGTTCATCGAAACTTGCTACACTTTGCTCATCGGTTCATAGTCTTCGCTAAGTCTCGCGGTTCGAAGATAGTAGCAGGGTTCACCAACGCGTCCAACACGTGTTAACGCGTACCCCACTTCATTTAGATACGCGCGCACGTTCCCTTGAACTTTTCGTTTCTCGATAACGAATTTTCCCGGGGACCTGGAAACGCTTTCCCGGGTCTTCGTTCGCCTCCTCCGGCTTCCGTTTCCGCTTTCTTTCGTCTACCGACCTTTCACCCCCACCCCAGCTCCCATCGAAGCATCGTCACCTTTCAGCTTTCCCGTGGTTTACTCGAACCCTGGCCATCTCTGCTCTAACCTCCGCCACACAGCTGTTCCCTCCAGGACTTTCCACGGATGCTGGAAAGCCAAGGCGTTTCCTAGCCACGTAGGCGACGCGAGGCTGAGAATCGTCGCTGGCGTAACTTCGGTAGTCGACTGAAAGTTTCGAGTTCCGAACTGACGGTGAAATTCTCTTAGTAACAATAAGACCGATTATCCCGACCGGCTGAGTCGAGACGCTCGATCGTGGCGTATGCCAGGAACGCTTACGCTCTT
>NW_016912643.1:169853-226203 GCF_001483705.2 Eufriesea mexicana
GCTCTTCCCAACGGGGACCCAGCTATCCGGAGGGATTAAGGAGCGATCGATTCTTGAGTGTAATCAATTGGTACGCGTTTTACGTTCTTTGATGCTGAAGGGAATCGACTGGATGGCGCGTCGTGCTGCATCGGAAGCGGTAAATAACCGGCGTTGAATTCGGGAATAATTAGAGCTGCCGGAGTCTGACGTTTGACGTTTCCCTGTTTGCAGACGGCTTCATTGTGCCAGGCCTCTAGACCTCGCGGTTCATCGAGGTACTCGGTAAAGGATGAGGCTTTTCTCGGCGAAGTTGCCTCGTTAGACGATTAGGTCTCGTTTGGGGATTCGCTCGTTCTTTGATTTCTTTGTTTCTAGTTTGATTCGGGGAGTGGCTGGTATCGATCTAGGGGGTCCGGGTCCTGTTTGTTGCGTCAGTCTTCGTTCTTGAATGGCTGCTTCTCGAATTATTTCTTACCGTCTGTTTGGGCTAGAGCGCTGGAGAAAGTAACACCGTGTGCAGTCTTTTGTGATCTATGAAAGGTGTATTATCAGACTGTATCGTTGGAAATGTCTGATAAATCGTTGAGAATATCTGAAATTTTATTTCGTTAATTATTATCTTATTATTTGTTTATCTGCTTAAGGGGACATTCCTGTAACGCGGCCAATAAAAATCGATTTTTGGGGATATTTTTCTAGGGAAACCACGATACATAATGACATGCAGATTTAGCACTCAGATTTATTTATACTTGAAGAATATTTCCAATTTCTTTTTTAAACGAAATTGTTGAAAATTGTGAAAATTATATGGCTTTAGGTAAGTCATGTTTTCAAATAGAATCGAATGACTGACACGATTCCAGACCATCTGGTTATCTAAAACGGAAAAACTAGAAAGTATCTTAATTAGTATAAATACAGCTATAGCATGAACCACTAAAACAGCAAAAATTCGAAAATTAAAAAAATAGCAGCATTTTGAAATTTAAATATCGATTTTCCTCGTGCTTTTTGTGCTTTCAGAGGCAAACAAAAATTGAAAAAACATCAGATTTTAAAATCAGCAGTTCACACAATAAAGGTATATCCTATGAATATCTCTTCCAAATTTCGAATCAATTAGTCAACTAAAACTCGAAATATCCCGTCAGCTAGTTCAGAAAGTATGATCTCGAGAAAAACGCGTTTAAAGCTTTCCTTACCCGTTGTACAGTTCCTTTGCGCCGTATTTTAAACATCTATAACTTTGTTAATTTTATGAATTCGAACAAATCCTTTTACACAGACATTTTCGAAAGCATATACTTTGAGAAAATGTAAAAAAAGAAAAATTGATTTTTTTAAGCCGTATCATAAGAATACCCTCTTAATTACTTTAATTATAATTAAACTATATATAATTAATTATTAAAATAATAATATGTAATTATACATAGCTATTTCAATAATGGAAAACACTAATTTCATTATAAATAATTTCACGTTTACACAATTGAGAAGCAAAGAACTTGAAATCCATTATATTAACGAGTTTCGTAGTTGTAGTGTTGAATATCAATTATAACAAATTTGGTTTATGTGAATCATCCTTTACGTATGATGCTTAAATTTTTGTTATGAAAAATTTAAAAAGAAGATTTACATATAATTTTAGCGAAAATAAACTGGAATTATATTTTAGATTTATTGCTTTCCCTTTTAAATTTGGTTCCATTATAAAATCTTCGCTCCATTTTTGTAGCAAGTATATATTTTAAAAACAGTAAATAATTATAAAGAATAACAGTAACTATATTAAGACTGATAAGATTTAAATATTCGAATAATGAAATATATTATCGGTATTTTGGTACACACAAGAAGTTAATTAGAATTAGATTTTAGATTTATTATCTTCCCTTTTGAATTTGGTTTCGATATAAAATATTCGCTCTATTTTTATAAGTATATATTTTAAAGGCAGTAAATAATTGTGAAGAATAACAGTAACTATATTAAGACTGATATGATTTAAATAAGCGAATAATGAGATATATTATTGGTATTATAGTACACACGAGAAGCTTTTCAATAATGGCTCTGTAGTTAATACAATGAAGTTGCACTAACTATGTAATTATCTCAAAATTCATTATCGAGCGCGGACGATTTAAATTAATCTCAGACCATGAATTCTCGGCTAACAACTGCAGTAATTACTGACTGATTGGTATTTGATCGATCAATCTTAACGTTTGATTGTATTGCTTTTGTTAATTTTCCGTCTTCAAACCTGATGTCATAAATAAAATAAGGCCATAATGACAAGTTTCGCTCTCGTTTTATTTTTACTACGCAAAAATGTATTTCTCGTAGCCATTTAATGGCACTATACGATTTCGAGTCATACAATTTATGCAACTAGGGATTCTTTTGCAATAAAGAGTCGAATTAAAAATAAAATCAACAGATTGTAAAATCGAAACAATTAACTTATTAATTGCTAATTAAGTGCCAGTTTAAGGCTGATAAGATCCAATTTAAGATCCCTAATCGAATAGGGACGTAATAATAAAGTAAACGCGTTATAGCAATGCATTAAAACGTTCCATGGAGAAATAGACAGCTGACAAATTATTTAATATTTTTATTATTTTTAGTCGATTAATTGTCAATTCAATTTTAGCCCAAGACATCTAACCGAGTGTAGAGTATAATCAGGAAGTAAACGTGTTATGGCAGTGTATTGAAATGTTCCATTAAAAAATAAACAAAGTTAAAAGAAGCAATAACCTAAATAGATTATCGTAATTGAAAACCACGGAAGAAAATATAAGCGTATTTTCATCGATTTCCTTATTTTCCATCTCTCCTAGAGGCACGAAAGGGAGCACTTTAATACGGCATAGTTGAAAACAGGAACAACCTGGCGAGTCTAAAGATACAAGACTTTCGAAAGTAGGTGGTAAGTTCACCAAGTTTTGCAAAAAGAGGAGTAGCACAGTTAATCTTATGGCAATCAATATTATTGTGTTCCAACATACGTGGTTCTAGGACATAGATTTTCTAAGTTCACTGGGCTACAATAGCAAGAGTCTATAACGTGCTACAATTCCCATAAATCAACTCTCTTAAAAAATATCATCTATCATCTATCACTATAGTATTCCCTCCTTAGGAAATAATAATATATTCATTACACAAATTTTCAATCTTATAATTTTTAATTATGCTGTATTTTCTCCATATTTTTCAGTTGCATACGAATTTTTAATGTATATATTTTGTCAACTGTATTGGAATTTTTTAATTTTTATAATTTCGTTATAAGAGAATAATTTTTTTTAAGTTTCGAATATTTTAATTATAGGAACGCATCCGTTGATGCGGAAATGAAAAGCTTAGGTAGGTATTTCCACTTTTAGAGACATGGAGGTGGCTGGTTTATATCTTCACGAAAGGGGCCCTATGACTCGCGAACATACGTACCACCTCAAATGCTTAGGCTAGTTTCTGTAAAAAGCAGTTCGTTTGCAATTAGAGCAGGGAACGAAGCTTCTACAAGACGAGACACCGTGTCTTCTGGCCCCCTGGCTCCCCTTACCTTTAAGTTAAATAGCACCCTTCCATTAATACGAAATATTGCCTTGATTTCTTAAATACTCACGATATTCCTTCACAATTTTGTCAATTGTATAGAGATTCTTCAACTGTGGGGGTCTCCCACATGGGGGTTATTATGAGGTCTTGTGGTTCTTATGGTGCTGCCAGGTGGTACCCTGATGGCCGTCAACAATATTTGAGAGCTATATTTAATATAATCAGTAAACAAAATTGTGGGTATCCCCTCACAAAGGGTTAATTTTTCATTATCTTGTTCCTGTAGCTTCCCGCATAGGATCCTAGTAGCCATCTTGCTATGTTATGCAGCAGGTAGAAGGACGCAAGGAAGGGATACGTTTCATTCTGCTAGTGGACTCGTCAGTAAAGCTTTTTAGCGGGCCCTGCTTTAGGTGAGGGATACTTAGATAGTATAGGAACTTGTATTTATGGGAGTCGAGGATTCTAGCAGTGAGAGTGTGAATGTTGGTTGGTCGTTACACCATTTTTCGGATTTGTTAATTGTATTAAGAATTTTTTGGTTCCTTCTAATTTTTCCAATAATATCTAATTTTTAAGTTATATGGTAACGTTAAAATTTTTATATTTTCATCTCAGTGGAACATAATTTATAATTACATACGTTGATCTAATATTTGCCAATAATTCTAATTTTTAAGTAAAAAATTCTAATTTAAGTTATATGGCAACGTTAAAATTTTTATATTCTCATCTCAGTGGAACATAATTTATAGTATACAGTTTCCAAATTCGACACTCAATTAATTCGTATTTTTATCATATTTGTCGATTTTCCTTCCGCAAATTGTATATATTAAACAAGTTAGATCACAAGTGGTCGTTCATTTTATTCATCGAAACGAAGTGATTAATTTGCATGCAAAGAGGTATTATTCGTTCCATCAATTTCGATCCGAAATATAGCTGCAGTGATTGAAACAAGATTGGAAATATATTCGGACGTATCGAAAATTCTTTTTATAATTACTCTTAATTCTCGAATATTCGATATCGATAAAAATGGCCGGCGTACACCTCACGAATGCACTATTTTCTTTCATATCGAGCATCCGTGTCGTTTAAAATAGCCCATTTATCGTATCTATCTATTGTATCTATTTTATACGGCTTAAAACTAATTTTATTATCAAATTTATCAAATAACAAAAGTCAATTATGAATCGGCACATAGCCGTTTAATCGCCGAAAGTGGTTTTAATAATTCGAAAGATATAACGATTCATTTTCCCCAAATATTATCGCATCCTGATAGATTCGTTGTTATGACACTGTTTTCATCGTATCATAACAAACACTCGAGTGCCAATCAGGAAATATTAATTTAATTTTCGTAACAAATTATTTAAAAATGGATTAATTTTCTTATTAAAATGATCTTATTTAAAAACGAGGACTAGAACAATATTACTGCTGCAATCAGTATTATAAACATAAAGAAGAAATTAAATGCAGATAATAATATTAAAATAATTAAAATATGAAATATTATAAAACAAATTTATTAAAATTAAGGACTAGAATATTATTACTGCTGCAATTAGTATGATAGGCATAAGGAAGAAATTAAGTGCAGATTAGAATATTAAAATAATTAAAATACGAAATATTATATAACAAATTTATTAAAAAGTAAAGACTGCTGCAATTAGTATGATAGGCATAAGGAAGAAATTAAGTGGAAATTAGAATATTAAAGTAATTGAAATATGAAATATTATATAACAAATTTATTAAAAAGTAAGGACTAGAACAGTATTACTGCTGTAATTAGTATCATAGACATAAGGAAGAAATTAAATGGTAATAACAATATTAAAATAATTAAAATACGAAATATTACATAACAAATTTATTAAAAAGTAAGGACTAGAATAATATTTCTGCTACAATCAGTATCATAGTTAATATCATAGACATATAAAGAAATTAAATGGAGATAGGAATATTGAAATAATTAAAACACGAAATATTATATAACAAATTTATTAAAAAACAAGGGCTCAAAAAATTTGACTGTTGTAATGTCAATATTATAGATATATTGAAACACTTAGATGAAGATAAAACGATGTTAAAATAATTAAAAATAAATATTTAATGAAATACGTATCGTGTATTTTTTAACTAATCCAATTTTAGTCATTTTTGGTACAATCCAAAATTCTAAGGACAAAAATGGTCCGAAATAGAATAGAATCATTATCTTCATTACTGAAAATAATCGAAATGAGATGAACATCATCATGAGACACCTTGTATATAAATATACGATTAATTTCCGAATTTTTACGAATTTAACTTCTCCTGCCTGTATTTAATTGCACGTTGTAATAGCATTTTTGCGTTTCGACAATGACGCGAGTAGGCTATTTGACTGATATTTTCCTGGAGATGCTTGGTGACGTCGGAAGTGTGTCAGAAATTTAATCGACGACGAGCGTAAGAAAACTTTGTGCTCCGTATAATGAACGAATTTACATAACCCCAATTAAACGGGAATCGGGCGAATGCAAAGCAGCCGCGAAGGTATTCGTTTTGGCATTTTAAAAAAGTTTCCGTCTAGCTGCTGACTCGCTGGTCTCTGTAACGAATTACGTTTCAGGTGAAAATTCGGAATTCTAACGGAGTTTTGAGGGTAAGGGGATGAAAAACAGGAAATGTCTATTATTAGAGATTTTAGGTGGGTTATGGTGCGTTTTATTGAAGGAAATTGGGGCTTCTAGAGGTTATTGGATTATAGAGGGTTATGGGGCAGAAGTGTTTGTATAAGGTGGCGTCAAAGATTTAGGGGTGCTCACCCTCTGTTGGCACAAAGTAGCGAATTTTTTCGCTCTTTTTAATTTTCTATCTATATATTTTGTCTATAATTTTCTATTCTATATGTAATATCCTCGATTAGTGCAAATACCTGTTCTATGAATGATAAATGAAAAATTCGAATATTATGTATAATATATATGTATATACTCTTGAAAGCAGTATAAGATAAATGATAATAAGATGATTAAAATTTATATTTACAGGTCAATCAGTTATTTGAATTATTGAAATGTATTTTTAATGAAAATTGCAGAACTACATTTTTATAGTTTTACATGGAAAATTCGAATTGTACATAATTAATACATGTATGTTTCTTTTCTTCTGAAATGTAAGTTTAATGAAAGTACACTGCACAAATTGATTTCTAAAATGTTAATTCAGAAACGAGTGAAAATTTTCCACAAATTCAAGTATATTTTTTTAAATATTTATAATCGATTAGTTTTTATTAACAATTTTTCTCATATTTTCTAGTTCTTAAATCTCTTCATTTCTTAAATTTAAGTATTTTCTTTGCCTTCTGTATATTTTAATATTGTATTGGAATGAAATTTTACAGGATTGCACACTGAGCATAATTAATACGTATATGTTTCTTTTTATGTTCCGAAATTTAAGTTTAATAAAAGTAAAAATCGATTTCCAAAATGCTCATTTGGAAATGAGTGAAAATTTTTTTGTTTTAACTTTTTCTTTAATTTTTTTATTTTTCTTATTTTAATAGTAGAAAAAGGCATGTTTTATTCTATTCTAATATTTTAGAATATTCGACGTTAAAGAAACAAGAAAAGAAAAATATTTTTCTTCAATTTTCTCATATTTAAATAAATATGTAATTTAATTTTAATTTTCTTAAATGCAATATAGAATATAAATTTCGTATTTCTTTCTTTCTTTCTTACTAATTAAATTAATAACGAGAGAAGAAATCAATTAAATTAATTTTCTCGATGAAGTTGTTTCCCGATCATATTTGTTTCTCCTGATATATTTATTTCTTCCCGGATATCCTTACTATAATTTCACGGACGTCGGTTGGTAGACACGGAAAACAGATTCGTGACGAGCGGCTAGGCCGTCGATGAGAACGAAGCAACATAGTTGCGGTGAGGAAAGACTTAACGGCTTCTCGTTCCGTATTTAGAAGAATGCGTAATCGAGTTCCGGTCACGCAGTACGTACCGTTCGATGCACTCGAAGACATCCTGAATGCATTTGTGCGGTTAGACTCCTAAGAGATTTTTATTTATTCCCTGGTCGAATTGTTGTGATAGAAACTAGACTTTCCAGTGTAGAAGCGACTAATTGTCCGTAGAAAGTAGACGTTAGTTTGAACATGTTTTGTATATTTGATTAGAAATTAGGAATTTTTTAAATACGTCCGAAATTGCTGTATATTGTCACTAGAATTCGAGTCGCAGTGCCTGGGATCAATCGAAACAATAAACAGGAAGATTTCTAACGATATGCAACGATATTCCTGTTATTTGGATACTTAGGATTTGACCGTTGGTAGGCCATAGAATGTTATAAAATTCCTATGTTCTTATCATTTGGGCACTTAGGATTTGATCGTTGGAAGACCATAGCATATTAAAAAATTCCTACGTTTTTGTCATTTTGACACTTAGGATTTGGCCATTGGTAGACCATAGCACGTTAGAAAATTCCTATGTTCTTGTCATTCGAGCAGTTAGAACTTGATCATTGGAAGACCGTAACGGGATTTCCCGAACTTATCTTTGTTCCGCGAGGGAATATCGTCACTAGGTCTGTCTTGATTGGCGATGATTAGTGACGGATAGCTTTAAAAGGATAACACATTAATTTTTATTTAAAACATTTTTTCGTCAGATTATCGCAAGTACTTAAAAAATCGTGGTTAATGTTATGTGGAGTACCCTGTATATCCTTTAAATTCTAAAAATACCTGGCAAAAATATCCTTCGTCTACAATTTCTAAACACCACTATATTGACCATTAACGTCCAAGAAAATAATTTCGAAAAACCATGAAACGTTCGTTGTCGAGATATAGACCCTCGATAACCAATCTGAAACCCTGTATTTCTACGGAAATTAATTTGTCGCGTCTGTCGATACTTGTAGTCCCGAAAAAAGGGTGGATAAAAATATCGTGGACGCGGATATTACTTCTTTTCGCGGGCTTCCACCCATCTCATCCACCCACATCCATCTAAGTGGTGTCTCAGACCAGACCTAATGTCTAGTCTTCGACTTCGTGGAGCAATACCGATATGCTCCACCTATGGCCACGCGTGAGCTCGCGCTGACAGGGAACGGCGAGTAAAGGCGCGGTGGCGCTAGTTGTATATCTCACGCTCCGCTGATCCGCTCTTGTGCAACAGCTTCGTTACTTGTGCAAAAACGATAAACTTTTACGGCATACTCGCGATTACTCTACCACAGGATTAAATGGTTCGCGGAGTGTTGCGAATTGAATTAAAGGAGCGTACGAGTGGCGTGTGGCAATGACGTGAAATTAAACGAAGCCGCGCAAACCGTACTCTGGGTGAACTTGCTAACTGTATCCGGTTTGTCGCCCGTCAGACGATGGAATATTCTGCTGTCTTTGTTGTCTCTCTGAGGCTTCCAAACCATGGAAAGAAAAATATTACATATGGCAATTCTGCCTTAGAATATTCCGATATATTTTGAAATTTTGTTATTTGGAAATTTGTTTTTAAAGTATTTGAGAAGTGATGTATTTTTGAAGCAACATGAACATTTTTTCATCGCATGAGAAGAAAGTTTATTGTGCTGTAGATTTCTTTATAAGAAATATCTTCTTACGAATTATACGTATGCGATATTATAATTGGGATTAATAACATTAAGATGTTTAAATGAATTTCGAAACTTCATTATTTTGAAATTGATTTATTAAAAAAATAATCTGAAAGAAATTCTTTGAATTTGATGTCATATTCCGGGAATTGTCGACATGGGAATACCTTCTATGTCATCGTGTTCTTTTGATCCAATTTGGCAAATTTGGTGAAATATTCAGCAAGAGTCAAGGAATGTCGGGTGCCAAAAATTCTTGGAATTTGACACGATATTCCCGGAATTGTTGGCATGGAAATACCTTCTATGTCATCAAATTCTCCTGATACAATTTGGCAAATTTGGCCGGATATTCTGCTAGAATCCGTGAATACCGATTGCCAAAAATTCTCTGAATTGCTGTCATGTAAATACCTTCTATTCCACCATGTTCTCCCGATACAATTTGGCCAGATATTCTGCGAGAATCCGTGAATATCGGTTGTCAAAATTTCCTGGAATTTGATGTGATATTCCCGGAATTGCTGTCATGAAAATGTTTTCTATGTCATCATATTCTCCCGATAAAATTTGACAAATTTGCTCGGATATTCTGCGAGAGTTTGTGAATATCAGGTGTCAAAAATTCCTGAAATTTGACGTCATATTCCCCCGATTTGGCTGTCATGGAAATACCTCCTCCTATGTCATCATGTTCTCCTTATAGAAGGTGGGAAATTTAGTCGAAAACAGAAAGAGACAACATATATTTTGTAAGGTTCTGATTTAAAATGTAAATTAAATATTTATAATTAAATGAAAGGTTTTGCAGACTCTATTATAATTAATAATATTAATAAAATTAAATTGAATTAGTAAATGCAATAAATAAGTATCATATTAATCAAAATTGTTATAGAGTAGGTTATGTATTTATTATTTTTATATCAGTATAATTGTAATACTGTATTAGTATTATATCCATATAATAGACTATCATAAATAGGATTTTATCATATGTGGAATAGAGTTCTGTTCGTAAAATTCTCTTCGACGCAGTTTTCAGTATTAAAAGTCACATGAAGTCTTGTATGAAATCTCCTCTGTTTGAAGTCTTTGAGAAGTGTATGAAAAGTCTCTTGAGTTCATACTGTGCAGAGTCTTTTAAATATTCTGATGTGTTTCTATTAGTGAATGTGAGGTCTTTTCAAGTTACATGTGTTACCGGTTATGCTAGTGAGGGTATAATTTTCGGGATGATTTCTTGAATTTAAACTTAAATTTGAAACAAATTTTGAAAAAATTTTGGAAAAGTTGATTAATTTATATTTATATGAAACAACATACAGATAATATAAATTTTGTAGTAACGTTATTATAGCATTAAAATTGTCATTGTGAAGTAAAAATATTTTGTTCATATTTTTTTAAGTGTGTGTTGTTAAAGGGGTTATAAAAATCGATTCGTTTGGAATTTTTTCTAAGGATACCATGATACATATTGTCGTACAGTTTTCGTACTAAAATTTATTTATACTTAAAAAATATTTACAACTTTTTTTTTTAAACGAAATTGTTGAAAATTGTAAAAATTATATGGCTTTAGGTAAGTCATGTTTTCAAATAGAATCGAATGACTGACACGATTCCAGACCATCTGGTTATCTAAAACGAAAAAACTAGAAAGTATCTTAATTAGTATAAATACTGCTATAGCATGAACCAACAAAATAGCGGAATTTCGAAAATTGAAAGAATGGTAGCATTGTGAAATTTAAATATCGATTTTCCTCGTGCTTTTTGTGCTTTGGGTGGCAAACAAAAATTGAAAAAAAAACATCAGACTTTGAAATCAATGGTTCATGCAATAAAGGTACATCCTATGAATATCTCCTTAAAATTTCGAGTCAAATGGTCAACTAAAACTCGAAATATCCCATCAGCCAGTTCAAAAAATATGGTTTCGGTAGAATGACAAACATCTATAACTTTGCTAATTTCACGAATTCGAACAAATCCTTTTACATATGTATTTTCAAAAGCACACACTTTGAGAAAATGTAAAAAAAAAAAATTGATTTTTTCAAACCGGATTACAAGAATATCCCTTAATATTCACACACTTCGAATTACTACAATTTATTTGAATAATTGAGCGTAAGTGCAGAAGAACATAAATTCGTATTTTTAAAATGTATATATAATTTCAAAAACCGGAAATATTTCGTATTTGGAGTACAATGGAAATCTGGGATGGTTTACAAAATTTTTTAACAGGATGTTTCGGTTGAGTGGAGTTAGGAAATCCGTGTATTATTATGTATAATATTATTTTCTGTGAAATTTGGTAGACCGTCACAAGTTTGTTCTTTTATCGAGGAAAGGTGGTGGATGTTGGAGTAGCGTTACCTACGAGCGAGTGGAAGGGTAATAATGCAACCCTCGTGTTCATAGTCGAGTCACTCCATCAGCCGTCTCGAGCGAGTTGTAAATTGTGTTTCCTCTTTTTCCTTATTGTCTGAGAAGCAAATTTTAATCTTCCTGTTCTCGCTCGAAACACGCACCTATATCGCGAAATAATTTTAAGAATATTTCTAAAGAGAAAGGACTGGAAAGCGAAGGTAGTCGTGTCTTCAATTACGAACTATTATAAAATTCAAAATGTAGAAACTGATTTACATACAATATGGTTGTTACGTGCTTGTAACATATTTCATAATCTGTACGAAAATTTATATACAGTATTTTATAATTATAAATAAACATTTGTAATAAATTCCAATATTCAAAGAGAAATTGTAATTTCTATGTGGAGAATTAAAAATTTATTTGGGAAGAGTTCTTAATGAATTTTCCTTTTTATAATTACTATTGTCTGTTTGAAATTTGTGTGTTGTATGGTCAACTTTGTCTAATAATTATTCACATGTGCTTTACAGGTGGTCTCAACGCAATTCCGCGGAACTACAAACGGAAACTGAAGTCCATTATGACCACATATCTTCGAGAGGGTAAGTGGCTCTTATAAAAAATGTAATAAAACTGTCAGGATGTTGGAGCAAATACGAGATAGAAACATGGCAGATGTATAAAGAATACATATGTATTCTGTTGTGTAACGCAATAAAGCAAGGCTTGAATAAGTTATGGAGATAATTTTTTAGATGTATGATTTACTATATTCAGTTTAATTTGTGAGTAAAATGGGCAATAATATCTAAGACCTTTTTAACGACTAACTCACAAAGTATATTTTAGTTAAAATATTTAAATTATAAACTATTTGAAATGATAAATCGGTGCACTCTTGTCAGAAGTTTCTTCTCTCTCACTCACTCTTAATAGCGATTACATTTACGTGTTCACGTTCTTCTAAATAATTTTTCAAATGTCATTTACACTAGTTGGCACTTGGTTACATTATATTTATATCACATATTGCGAAATTATGGGACAATTGAGTTTCATTCATTCAACCTCACTCACACTCACATACGCAAAACCAACACTCGAATAATTATCTTTAAACAAGAATAATTCTTTTATCTTTTTTTTTATCATTTTATCAATTTTATATAATTTCTTTTATATTATTATATAATCATAATAATTCATTTTGACTTTTAAAGAGTATTAAATATTAAATATTTATTGCATATGGATATTAAATATTCTCATGATTAAAATAATTTTTAATTTAAATGAATTTTCTAGAAATTAGTAGGATATTTTAGGAATTTATTATTAAGTAATATTATGAGGTATTAGTTATATTATTTATATAATTTATATAATATTATTTAGGTATTTCGAAGTGCAGTTGAATAGACTCAGACTTAAATATTCATCTACTATGCAAAAATGAATTATTTAGTTTTAGTTTCAATTATTTTCCAAAATAAAATATTATTTCGTGTAATTTCTTTTTAATTTAACTTAACTTTGGAATATTAAACTTAATATTATATTTAACTTAAAAATATACTTTAAAATCAACTATTTTTTTTTTGTTAATGTTACCTTTTATTGTTAATTAATTAAATTATACAGTAATTACTAAGATATCATCTCACAATTTAATTGTATAGTATTTATGGAAAGTTCTTAATTGAATAATCAATCTTAAAAAATTGAAATATTTTCGAATAGCAGTATTTACAAAAAAGAAATTGGAACTTATTTTTCTAGTAGTTTATATAACGTATCGTTTATAGTTTAGTAGCATGCAAACTTAATTTGCTTTCATGCCTTCAACTTGTATGTCACAAGTTTATTTTGGATTGCCAAACAGATCTACATGCATGCATACTAATACGACCATAGAAAAGTTTGTACATTTGCCAGTTTCCGCAAGTACTAGGTTGAACGTTGTGCAAGACTGTAGCCACACAGTTCTTGCAAGATCAAAAGCTTGCCAACTAAATTGTTGAGAAGCAAGGCGTGTGAGCCATCACCGGTATGCGTGTAGTCTAAGAGGCAAGGATGGCAGTATTTTCAAAACAAGTTTACGTACATGAATCTACTTTCATTTTAAAGCTTTCTGCAGTCAACGATAGAGATCATTATAGTCGAGAATACCTACTGGATAAAATCATTTCCAGGAGTACTATAGGCACATACCAACGTATTAGTATAACTCTTTCACCAAGTGGTGACCACTATTTTCATAGTACTGCATAGTGTGTAATCAGATCAGGGCTGATTTCATGGTACCTGAACCTAATGATTACGTGGAACCTTTTTTTGGAATAGTAGAACAGTATGAATTCCGAACGTTCTTTCAAGGGCCTACAATAACTGAGCAAGAATCGTTCCTGAAGCTCAGGGGAATAGATTAATAGCTGCAGACGACTTAACTTAACACACAGGCATTAATATAAACATAGGTATCGCGTCTCTTTGGACGGTACTATAGTGGTAAGGTGACATCAAATTGACGTCACTATCAAGAACGATGACTTGACGTTGAATTGGCACCCTAACAATAGTGGTGACTTGAAGTCGAATTGACTCTGTATCGCTAGTAGTGACATGACATCAATTTGACGTGTCCTTAGATACCTAAATCTTGCAAGTGTGCTATTAGACACTTAGATCTCACCACTGACAATTTGGAGTCAATTTGACGCCAAGTTATCTGTATTAATAGGGAGTCAATTTGACTGCAAGTTACCACTATTGATAGGAAGTTAATTTGACGTCAAATCACCATTGTAGATAGGGATATTGTGTAGAAGTGTGAAGAATATTATTAATAACATTAGCCTTCAAATGGTGACCGCTATTTTCATAGCACTAGTGGTAACTTGACGTACAATTGACTCCCTATCAATAACGATGACTTGACGTCGAATTGACACCCTAACAATAGTGGTGACTTGTCGAATTGACTTTGTACCGCTAGTAGTGCCATGACGTCAATGTGACGTATCCTTGGATACCTAGATCTAGTAAGTAGAGTACTAGATACTTAAATCTCACCATCATTGATAATACGGTGTCAATTTAACGTTAAATCACTTCTATTGATACACAGTCAATTTGAATTCAAGTCACTACTATTGATAGGGAATCATTTGACATCAAGTCACTATTATTATAATGACACGGAGTCAATCTGATGTACATCACTACTAGTATTAGGAGTCAATTTAACGTACGTTACCACTCCACACCACAGGATAAATGTTAGACATTAGATATTCTTCCTTCTCAGTTGGTATTCTGTACTGGTCCACTGGTTTACCTCGTGTTGTAAGGTCTGCGGAGAATCCCTGAGCAAGAATTCCCAAGCTCAGTGGTCGGACTCGGCTTGAATATTGATAAAAGAAGTGGTCAGGGTATTTGGATAATGATAGATAGCTAAATGTTTAGGTTGTTCGGAGTGAGGTTTCTCTCGCTTAGAGATGCTGCAGATCGGTGAAGCTTAGGCGAGTGTGGATATCGGAATTCGAAAGATATTCAGCTCAGCCGTTGGCTGTAGGTTGGATCTAAAATAGAGAGATAAATTGGAGTGTAGCGATGGAAGAAAAGCTTCAAAGCTAAAGTTGCTTGCTTGCGACGAATAATTTTAATGTATCTGAACGATTCTAAATGATCTTACATCCTCCCTATTAAAAATTAGAAAGAACCGAAATTTAGAATCGAAATTTTTAGATACATATACCAATAGTGATCCTAGATTTGGCACTGTTCGTATGACAGATCAGCCTTCAAGTGTCACAAGCTGACACTTTGACTGACAATTATTTCGAAGCTTGTATCATAAAGGGACAGTTATAATTTAATATCGATGTTCATAAAATTCTTATAGGACTTACTGTTCATATCAACGTGACAGACATGTCATTAGGTCTCAGAATAGCTGCTAACGACGAGTAATTTCGATATACTATCGCGTTTCGAATGATCCCATTTATCCATACGTTATCGACAATTCTCTTCGTATCTAAGAACGAAATATCTCGCGACGTAATGTCATTTATGACACGCTACGAGCAAGATATTTCGCGTCACGATGTTTACCATATGCTACTTAAGTTACTGCATTCCTGTATAGTATAGTATAGTAAATGAAGAATACCTTACATTTTTAACAAATTTTATTTCTTCAGTGAATGATATAAATCGAACCACAGTTTTATTGACAGTGAAGTAAACCTAACTGTGTCATCGTCAAGCCATGATTGTTATATTATTACACAAGAAAATCCAAGTGAAAACTGACGAATGTATATACTATACAATCAGTTGAACAAAGACAATATTGTATTGCAAACAGTAATTGTATTGAAAAAGTGGCACGCGAGATATCACGTCCAATAGTTAATGGCAAACAACATCGTGTCATGAACGACATTGAGCTGCGAGATATCTCGTCCATAGATGCGAAGTGGTCAAAATCGGATTCGATATCATGAATGTTCGTTGCTTTTAATTAAAACCTGGTTCGATTTGGGTTTCGATCCCGTTTCACCCGGCAACTTGTACTCGTTTAGGTGGAACTTATATCCCGGCTTCCCTTGATCCTCGCTGAATCGACAATGCTCGTGAGCTTCGAATGCAATACGTTCATTTTTCCTTTGACATTTAATCTGTCATTACGGACACGTGAAATTTCGCCAAAGCGTTCCCCTGGCGATACACCATCGTAATTAAATTTCCAGCGTATTCGTTAATACTCAGACGGTTTAACCAGGATGGACGCCCGTGTGGACCTCGGCGCAACAACGAGAGTAACGATCCTCGTGTATCATCACGCATAATTCGGACAACGCGTTGCTTTCATCCTGTTTATTACACTGACAATTCGGTTTTGTTGTCCTTTTCCTTCTTTTCTTCCTATTCTTTTTGCGAAAGCTTTAGTTTTGTGAACTTTTTTACGAGTGATTGTAGGAATCAACGTTCGCATTCTCACCGCTAGATGAAAAGCGAAGATTCGAGATTTCTCGCAAGTGCTCGGTGAATCCTCGACTCCCATAAATACAAGTTCCTATGCTACCTAGGCAGTCTAAGGCAGGGCCTGCTAGAAATCTTAGCGATGAGTCGACCAGCAGAGCCAAGGCGAAACGCATCCCTTTCTTGCGTCCTTCCACCTGTTACTTGTGTAATGTTTAATCCCACTTCTGAAATTTGTAACGGGGCTTTACTAATAATATTCTAACATAAAGAACTGGCCGCTAATATACTATATCGTAAGGAATCTCTAAAGGCACTGTCTCGCAGGAACTCTCTAAAGAAACTCTCTCGAAGAAACTCTCTAAAGGCACTGTCTCGCAGGAACTGTCCCACAGGAACTGACCATTCACGCCCATGTACCCTTATTTAAAACCATACACTCTGTCCTCTTCCATACCCATGCTCTCTTTCCCAATCACGCTTTTCCACGCACTCTTCGTAGCCTTGCACTCCGTGGGTCACGTACCCCAAACATTTCGACGCATACCTAGACTACCATAAACATCCCGTCCACACGATCCTTGCGCACTGTCACTCATCCTTCCGCACGCACTCCAGATAATATTCCCAACGCTCGAGCCAAACCCAAGACGGCTGTTTATTCCTATATATATTCTTACAATTGTCATAGGACGACGGCCATCAGGATACCAACCGGTAGCACCGCGGGAACCCACAAGTTTTCATTCAAACGAACCCTTGAGTGGGATCCCCACAAATTAAACGAAAAATTGAGTTCTTCTCAAGAACCACAAGACTTCTTATAATCTCCATGGGGGACACAAAACGATGCCAAGGAATTAGTTCGAGAGTGTCAAAAGAGAGCTGCTATTGAAAGTTCTGTAAGGGATTTGTAAAGCAATAGAACTGTCTATGTTGTCGAAAATCAATGAAAAGATCAACTAATTAATTAATCCTCAGACCAGCAGTTATCACAGTGTTGCTGTAATTAGACTAACTGAGTTGTTAAAATCAGCCTAACTCTTGGCTCTTTCAATGTTACAAATATAAATGCTTGGGAGTATATGGAAGAAAATAGGATATAGATATTCAAGAGAAGGATGAACTGGAAAATCGCACGAGAAAAACAATCTTGTGAGAGAAAATCGAAAAGCTGAAAGCAATATTATAAATTAGAGAGCCTGGCTCGGAACTGACCAACAGGCTCAGACAAATTCTTAAAGAAAACATTAAACGTATAAAATGTAATCTAAAAAACAATCACTAAGCCTCGTACAGATCCTGAAAAAAAAGAAAAATAAAAGAAACAAATGGAAAATGCTCGCAATTCATTACCCGTATCTTCTGACAGAAGTGTAGTAGCGGCACTATGGCCGCCACGAACTCACTAGCGCCATCACGGTCCATATCTCCGATAAATACAATATAAATTACTTTCTAATTTTAATGACACTATCTTTTGGGACTTTCTTCTTATTACACATGTATCAAATCGTTTTAAATAATCATGTCAATACATATTTATTACAAATATTATAATTTAACAATATCTTCAACGTCACGTTACCCTGGCAACATTCCCCAGCAACAGTGCTACCTTCCAACAGAAAGAAACCCGGTTCCGCGTTCCATCCAACAGGCTGATCGTTTTAAATCAATGGGAAATTTTAATAAAGACAAAGGCAGGCGCGAAGGATCCCGCAAACGTCGCGGTCGTTCAGGAATGCATAGAATTTTTCAGCATGCGCGCGCCGCGCTTGAATTTGCATGCATCTTTCATTCCTTGCTAGTGGCTGTTGCGGCGAACGGTATCTATACGTAAACCTGAAATATCTCGGAGTTCTACGCGCCAGTTTTCACGATTTTTTATACTCCGCGTGTGGCATACGGTTGTTCAAGCTCGTATGTAGCAGGCTCACGTAACAGGCTTGTACATACACATTTTATGAAAGCGATAATCACTCGACGCCCACGGCCCACAGGGAAATTTTGAACGTTCCACCAATGGGACTACGTGCTCTCGCGAATGATCAAATGCGATTCGCTTTTATAACGGCCCCTGGCACTCGAAGCAAAGCACGCCTATGAAATTCCTGCGTTTTGCATAACGTTCTGTCGAGAATTTTTGCACGTAACATGATAGAAAGTTGTAAATTCTTAAAGGAAAACGGAAGAATTCTGAAGTTCGCTGGAGATCGAACGAGGGTCGGTCTCTGGCGAAGGAAGTGAGAGACGACTGTGTATAAAATTGAATATCTGGACCAGTCTTCGAATATATTTTCGTTTTACATTTTTCTTTGACAAGAATTTTTTCGACAAGTGCATCGTTATTTTCTGCCAGTTTCTTTTATTAGGTTGAAAGGTATGTTCTGTCGATTTTATTTTCTGAAAAGAAAGGGATGGTGTTTCTCTTTGTTCTTTTTACTGGGTCAGATCACTTTGACTCGACCAAAAATTGCTTTTACTTTGAAACAATAGCGGAAGAGAAGTATACATTTGATCGATATAAATTTTTATAGCTTATTTTACAATTATATGAACTGTAAAATGAGAGTGTTAATTTGTTTTTAAATGTAGTTTGTTTAGGTTTTCAAAATGCATTGCTTTCAATTCCTTTATTTTAAGATGGTTTAATTGTGTGCAGGATTCCTGCTAAACGGGATTACCTGGCACAAAAATTCAAAAAATACTTAAAATTAGAATATATTTTGTAGGCATTGACGATCGAACATTTCCATTTTCGTGAAAATTATCAAAATGGTAGCTGTTTGTGTTTGACCTATCGAATTTGTACGTTCTTGGTTTATATTTTCCGAAATTATTAAAAATTAGAAAAACATGGATTGCAGAACTTTCATTCCTAACAGTGAGTGTCATACTGCTTTTCTTGCACGGGAAGACTCAATTTTATAACAGATGCGTAGAAATTCAAAGATTTTCTGCTATAAAGCCGAAGATATCTTCTAGAACAGTAAATAAAAAATCGCATAATAATTAACACGTAGAATTATTTAATTTCAATATCTCGTAGACTATTACATTATTTTAAATTTGATTTGTTAATTAATATCGATCTTCAAAATTTTATCAAATGATTACTGATTGTCTCCCACTACAAAGGGTTAACCTTTATTCCATTTAGTTACAAATAAATAATCTATTTTAACTTATACTCGCGAATCCATAAAAATATAAAACTAATCACGCAATATTAAATTAATGCGTGATGCATTCGTAACAAATGCAAAGATTAAATTGATTGGACGCAATAAATAATTTATTCAGCAATAATATTATTCAGTATCTAGTATGTATAACATCTAGTATATATAAGAAAAATTCTTTTATCTCTCTTTTTAATCTTCCTCTTTATTATCTGTGTCGAAATTTGTGATTTGTTAGGGTGGTTCTTTAATCATTCGTTAGGAGCCTGTAACATTTAGATGAATATACGAGCAAATTGTATTAGGTGATTTTATCAACAGGACTTTTCGATCATGTTAACACAACGGATGTTACCGATGCGAAGAAGATTGCGCGGTGAACGTGTAGGGTATCGGTATTCCGCGTTCGTATCCAATTGCGTTCGATTTCAATTGCAAATTCCAATTATGACGTTATTAACCTATGTTGTGCACGCACGAGAGACGAATCGCGATTGAGGTAAATTCGGAACGTTGCCCGAATTATCTTAACCCTTTCGTGGCCAGCAGGACATACATATTCCGTTCCAATAATTAAGTTGATTAACATAATCAACGACATTTTTTTTCCAAATCTCATTTATACGTATGAATATGAATATTCGATGCATGCTTGTCATACCGAATTTTATTTTTCCACGTATTCGGTATAGCTCTCTATGAGGATATTTTCTATGGTTATTACGTGCTTTCATATTTTATGACTTTTACGTTTATTTATGTTATATCCCTTTATACTTTTCCTTTTATGGATATTTTAATATGGCTGTAGATTCGTTCGTATTTGAACGACATTTCTGAACTACTTTACTTTCCTATTGCTAATCGATATCTCTGTGACTATTATGTTTTGACAATTTTTACGAAAATTTCAATGAAAAATAATATATTAAAATAATCGAATATATAGTTGTTTTAGAAATTGTTTTCCCATGAAATTAATTTTCTTATTCGTTTATCTAGAAGATGGAAGAAAATATGTTCTCTATAATTTTCTTTATAAAATACCAGTAGTTGGTAGAAAATAAACAGTGATTTTCATTCAGAATGCATTACAAACAATGATAAACAAAATGTTTAACCTTTTAGGTATTGTACGCCACTATAGTGGCATCCGTGAAAGGTATCAATTTGAATGGTACGTCACCATAGTGACACCCGTGAATATCATGATTTTGAACGGTATTATATGGTTTTCCATTTATTTCTCATTTATTTTGTGGGGATCCTCTCACGGAGGTTTATATATTTATTTAAGATTCTCTTTGTTCTTTCGGTGTGTGTTCGGGTGGAGCTTCTTACGAACTGTGGTTGTCTCTTGTGGTTCTATATGGTAGGCTGGTGTTCTATGGTGCTAGCCTGTTGGTATCCCCGTGGTCGTCTTTGCTATTGATAGGGTAACAGGTAGAAGTACGACAGGAAAGGGAAGGAATGCGTTTTGTCCCGGGCCTGCTAGTGGACTCATTAGTAAGGCTTTCTTCTAGCAGGCCCTGCCTTAGACCGAGGATACTTAAGTAGCATAGGAACTTCTATTTACGGGAGGTCGAGGCTTCACCGAGGACTTGCGAGAAAGGAAACCATCTATTGGCGAGGGTGAGAACTTGGTCGCTACAATTTCGCCTAAATTTCCCGTCGTACTGTGAAACCGTTAGAACCAAACAAAAGTTGCGAATTTGTGTAGCATGCAAAAAAAAATATATATATATATATATTGGAAGATCGCGGTACTAATATGAAAATTGTGATATGGGACCCTATATCATCCCTTGTTTAAAATATATCACACACAGATAAACTATTAATTATTATTATAATTTTGCGTTTTTTCTTGAAGTGGTTAATCTATTAATTAAAATGTAGCACATAATAATAACTAATTCTAAAATATAGCATACAATAATTAATTAATTAATTTAATTTTTCGATATCGTTACATAAAAATATACATGAAGAAATCATAATTTATTCATTTTGAAGTCTATTTTCACGTAATATCATAGTGGAAATCGTCATGAATGGTTTTTGCGCCATCGGCACAATAATTCCAATAACCGAATAAAATTTTAATAGTTTATTATTATTTAAAAAGTACCTTTAAAAGTAACAAATTATTTTTCTGTAAAAATTCGTTGAAAAATTATCGCGTCGTATTAAGGAAATAATGCAGAAAAAAATAGTAGTCCTTTCTGTATTATCATATACTCGAATTACGTTTCGATAACAAGGAAATTTCGCAGTTTATTATTTTTCCAGTGTAATCAACGCCGTCCTTTTGATATCTAAAGCTGTTACGTTGCGCGATATAATTATTTTGATATTCCATGTGTCATGGAAGATAAATCTCGAGCCTCTGTATAAAATTCGAAATATATTCTCGTTAAAGGCTCATACACACCTACCATATAAATATCTATATCTATAAATTTCTGCTGTTACGATCATTTTAATTCAACGATTGTCACTTTATTTTTCTTGTGTACATTGTTCATGTTGTCTTCTTTCACCCTTTGGTGACGACATTGTAAGGTAGCCTATAATAACTCCATTATCGCTATTGCGGCATTA
This sequence comes from Eufriesea mexicana, assembly GCF_001483705.2. NCBI lineage: Eukaryota > Metazoa > Arthropoda > Insecta > Hymenoptera > Apidae > Eufriesea > Eufriesea mexicana. The sequence goes on from NW_016912643.1 coordinate 192,257, forward strand.
GAATTCCGCTGCATTTATATCAAAAATTGTTAGATAAAATTCCCGAAGCACAGGGTTACCATATATTTACCGATAAATATTTTATCAGTATTTTATTATATTATATTATATTATTATATTATACATTATGTAATGAATTATTTCTACCAAGCATGTATTCTTTTATACAATTGTAAGAAACATTTATTACAAATGAAAAAAACGGTACTGTAAAAGCTAACAGAAAAGGTAAAATGAGTTGCTAATAGATCATATTAAAAATTGCTTGGAGTGCAGAAGGTTAATAACAGATCAATAAATAATAAATCAATGAATTCGTTTCGAAAATATAATGTTTGTCAACTAAAAATGAAAAAAGAGCACACACACAAACTCTAGTGTACCAAGGTATACGATGATTGTCTTTCTACCAAGGTGGATTCTATGACACCCCATTGGTGAGAAAATATTAACATTTCATTTTAATATTTATTTTGTTAGTCGTGACACAATCGTATCACCGAAATCGTAATCCTGAATAATAACTAGATGTTCATTTGTTAATTCAGTTTTACAGTAATTATTTTTCTTCTCGTGGTGTGGTGTAAGAGGTATATTGAGGATCCTGAGGGTGTTCTGTTAGTACACTAAGGGCTAGATAGAACTTATAAACGTCTTGAAATATTGTCCATTATGTGAAATTTATTCTAGACCTTGTTAATAACGATATAATATCAATAATTATAAATACTAACAAATCTAAACGAATGATATAATAAATATATAATAGTAAATAGTATTAATAAATATGCATAATATATTAAATATCGATTTATATTTATATAAATTACAAATGATGAAAAATGATTAATTATAATTCAAATGACATAATAATCGACGCCTTACTTGTATTGAGGTAATTTATTCTTTCCTTCTTCTTAAATTATAGTTATTTTTAATTCTCTAGGAATATCTTCATTGAAACACAAGGCGCGTTTACGATCTATCCTTCACAAATTGATTAAACCCATTTCACTTCTGTAACATCTGTGACGTCTAAATATTGAAAAACATCCCCGGTTCTGCCAATAATAGTATAATTAGGATATCCAAATGCATTTCTGATACTTCCAATAATAATAAAATTAGGGTATCTAAAAGCAGTCGTCTGAACCTGCTTACCGGGACCAGGATCATCCGCCATCTTAATCCTCGTCTCGGAAGCAAAGCCATACTTAGCGTCTCGTGTTTAACGCATTTACCGAGGAACCTAAGGAAAGGCGCGTTGTCCTGCGAGTAGTGGCAGAGGCAATCCGTGGAAATAACGTTTTCTGAACAGTTCGCAGACGCATTAAACGGAAGGAGTCTTCGATCGAGCGTGAATATTGAGCCGGCACCGTCTGGCTTTTGCTCGGGTGCGCGATAAAGGAAATGCAATTCTCGTTCGTATTCGCAGAAACGGGATGTCTTATGATGAAAAAGATCTCGTTCGGGACTTATCGATCCCTTGGATTCCCTGCTAAGGATAAACTTCATTTTCGTCGGTGCCACGCCGTTTACGAGGATTCCATGGCTTCGAGTGATCAATGACGTCTCCCAACGTTCTTCCCGACTTTCCCGTCCCGTCGTATACATATTCCGTTTTCACTTGGATAGTCACTCAGCTGGGTGTAGCTGGTCCTGGTGCTAGAATGGGAATACTTGGCTGAATGGAGAAGGTTGTGCCACGCGTTAAGCCGGAAATTGTTGGTTAACGACGCGCGATCCTAGCCAACGGGTATTCGTGGCATGTCTGTCTGACGTCACCCTGCTCCTCCAGGCCAATGCCAGGCAATAATTTCTTTCATTTGTCCTCAGGCCGAAATTAATTTCCTTCGGGACGTTCGTTTTGCTACCGGGGCCAGCGTTAATTCCTCCGGATGCCACGAGCGATTTTCGGCTATTTGTTCACCAGTAGAGGAACTATGTTTGGATTTTTAATCTCGAATATCGTTGACTGGCTCTGGATTTTGGATGTTGAAACTAATGGATTTTTGAGTCCCGAATTTTTTCTTATGTCCCAAATTTAATCTCAGTGAATGCGTGATTACTTTGGTGGACGAACTTTTATCTGGTAAGACTATGTAACGATAGTAGATTAGATAGATACCACTAATATATAGGGAGACTCAAAATTCAGGCAAGATTTGAATTTTGCGCCATTTCAGAGGTAAAGTGTTGCCAACGAAAAAGAAGACAGTTGATAGTTCATGAAAAAAACAACATGTGTTATTTTTAAGTAATATTTACAATTTTTAATTAAAAACCTGTATTTTCTATTTAAGTTACTTCTTGGATGAATTTTGGGGTACCCTATATAAACCATTGGCGATTTCAAGCGATTGTGTGGAACTCTTTGGTCATCGTAATTGGTATAAATGTGGGATTGGAATAAGTACGGCCCTGGAAGAATGATAAGTGTGTTTGGGCTTAGAACGAAAGAGACCGCGTGCAAAAGGATCGAATGTAAAGGATGATTATTATAGAGTCGAATGCGATAAACGAGTGAAAGTTTATGAATGCGCCTGACTGTTTAGACTACGTGACCGACCGATTGAGAAGAGAGAACGTGGGTATAGATGAGGACAGAATGAATGCTTAAATAAGGGTGCAAGGGCGCGGGCAGACCAGTTCTTCACGGTCCTCAAGATAGTGTCTAAGAAGTAAAAGTCGAGCGTACCCGTAGCGGGTCTCTAGTTTCGTAGCCGATAATATAAGCATAACTTCATTGTATTTTAAGAAGCAGTAAAACAACATTACTTTAGTCCATCCACCCACCCCGATCCCACATAAATACGACTATAGCATGAACCTCCAAAACAGTAAAATTTCGAAAATTAAAAATATGGCAGCAGTTTGAAATTTAAATATCGATTTTCCACGTGCTTTTCGTTCTTTGGGAGGTAAACAAAAATAGAGAAAAACATCAAATTTTGAAATACGTGATACACGCGATGAAGGTACGTACGGTGAAGATCTCCTCCAAATTTCGAGTCAATCGGTCAACTAAAACTCGAAATATCCCGTCAGCTAGTTCAAAAAATATGGTTTTGACAAAAACGCGTTTGAAGTTTTCGTTACCCGTTGTGCAATGCCTGTACCCTGTACTTTAAACATCTGTAACTTTGCTAATTTTACGAATTCGAACAAATCCTTTTACACAGACATTTTTGAAGTCATATATTTTGAGAAAATTAAAAAAAAAAAAAATTAATTTTTTAAGCCGAATTCCAAGTATATATATACGCCTTTAAGTCAGATTAGCAGGACTTTTGGTGTATTTATCTCCATTTTTATATGTCTCTGTTGGAGGATGTTTCTCTGAGTTCCAAAATTGTATCTGATTCGAGCAGAAATTTTTGTTGGTCATTGTAGACTGGTTAATGATGATCTTAGGTCAGTCTGATTAAATTCGTGTCACCTGTATCATAAATTTTGAAAATATCATTTGTATGTTCTGTAATATATCTGTATACATACATTCTTCATTCATTTTTGTAAGCATATAATATCAAATTGGGTCAGAAAGAACTAATGTCCTCATTATTGAAGATATTAAGATTCAATTTAGTTAGGGATTCTGTCGCGATTCTAGACTGATTTTTGGACGCTTTATTGCAATTTAATACAATTTTTTCAATCATGTTCAATTTGACTAAAAATCCTTTGATGGTCGTAAGCTGATTTTTGGAGATTTTAGGACAGTCTGACAAAACTCTTGTCATGTAAGTCCTGTTGCATGTGAACATCACGAGTTTTTATTTTGATTACCTTTGTTAAAAATTCTGATGATCATAGACTAATTTTTAATCAGTCTGACAATTTCTAGACTTTCGTTTAACATATTATTAATTAATATGTTTTAATCACAATTAAAAGACAAGAGAGAAGAGCAAAGAATTTCACGAAACTATTTTTTTGGAGAAAATGAATTTATAATTTGTATAATTTTAATTATTAATTCCAGGCCTAAATACTGGAAATAATAACTTCTAGTCCTAAAATAAATTTAATGGATTTAATTTTCATATGACATCGAAGAAGAATGTAAACACTCGTGTACTTTCAGTTTCCACCAACCTGTGCTATATATCGTAAATTATGGCCTTACTTTTTTTCTTTACTTTTTTCTACTGCTCAGTTACAGCCATTGTCCATAAATCCACGTGAATGCATAAATATTAATAATTATACCTCTGATTAAAGTTAGCTTAGAAACTGGTTTCACTAGAATTACATGTTAATTACTTTACATCTTGTAGTTACATGAACCTCGAATGATATATCTATTCGAAAAATGAATATTAAAAATGAAGAAATATGTAGTTGAAAATACACAGTTTAATTAATTTAAATTACTTTTTTCTAAGATTTAAAAGAACAATCTCATGAATATTCGACGGTATTTTTATGCACCTAACGCGAAAAAATGTCGTATCTATAACGTGTTCTACCTGGATATTAAAACGATAATAATTAGATTATCTAACGTTTCAACTTATCTCACAACTAAACTATGCATGCATTTCGTACATTAATCAAGCATGAATGATTACTTACGCCTATGCATATGCATATCTTAACCTACGAAATATTCTGTAAGCACGTGTGTCTCCATTTTTACTGACGTTTTAATGATAGAGTTAAACAGCGAAGGTTAAGGAAAAAAGAGCTATTGAAGTTATTCACTTTACGTATATTAATTTTGGGCGATAATGTGTTACAAAATTTTTAATTTATTTAAATATCCCTTTTTTTGAGAAAACAGTGGTCTCCGCATCATATTATTGTCTTTTTCGTATTTTTGTATCATATTTAAAATAATTCTAATTTTGACGATAAAAGAATAAAAAATATGTTAATATTAATTAACAATGTATTAAGGGAATATAAAATTTTTATTAGAAAATTCGTATGTATTTATATTTACTCATTATTTATAATTCCTGTAACTTATTTAATATTAATATTAATATTCTTTCACGGGATAATCTGTTAAAAAATTTTTAATTTGTCTAAATATTCCTTTGGTGGAGAAACAGTGGTCTTCGCGTCATATTATTGTCTTTATCGTATTTTTATATCACATTTAAAGTAATTCTAATTGTGACTATAAAAGATAATATTAATTAACAACGTAATAAAGAAATATCAAATTTTTATTAAAAAATTCTTATGTATTTATATTTAATTATTATTTATAATTTTTGTATCTTATTTCTAATTCTTTCACGTGTTATTTACACTCGCATTTCCTCGGTACATATAACATTTTGAAATCGCGAAACAATTCGATAATATACAATCGTTTATAATAACAGGATCGGAAAGTCAACAGCAGTTGTACAATTTTTGCAATCTAGAGACTTAATGCAAGCAATTTGCAGATTATGGGATTCATTCGCCAACGCGCGCTATTTAAATGTCACATCTGTCACACGATACTCATCACAATCGGAGAGACTATAGACAATATGTACTTTCATTCTGGTAATAAATTACGAAAAATCTTTGTATAGAAATCCATTTGTGCTATTCATTTGCGTTCCACAAGCAGAAATCATTCACGCTAACATTTTATCCAGGAATCAAAATATTTCCATCGGAAAATGCATTCTAGAATAAATTTTTCTCTATTATTATTTAAAAAATTGAATTTTTCGTTAATTTAATTCAGTTCAATTTAATTCGAGTTAATCCTGTATATTATTTTATTTAATTTTGAAAGTAGCAGAAAAATCCCATTTTGGGATTCATGAATTAAGCAAGAAGATAATGATCTTGTTAAAGGGACGAACATCGAATGAGCGACTGTGTCGCAGTTCGTAGTTTGGAAACAGGTCTGAACTGCAGACCCTGGACTTCAGAATGTTTCGCAATAAACCCTAGAAACTTCTTACAGCCACGCAGTTCTTTTAATAAGTTTCTGGACTTATAATTTCATCGGATGTTGAGAGCGACCACGGTTGGACCAACGTCCAGAACTTAATAACAGAGTAATAACATCTACGGTACTTTGTAGCAATGTGGATTTTTTTCTCTGTTCTAAATCAGTCGAGTATTTTTTACGTAAGCCCTTTCTTCCAGAAACTCTTTCACTAGTTTTCTTCCAATTTGTTATATTTCCTCGTTCAATTAAGACACGGTATTCAGAGAAAGCAAACCCTGCGTGAAACCTCTTGCAACCCCCAAAGAACCAACCTTGCGATGTCCTTTGAATGTTTTGCAAATTTTTTAAGAAAATTATCAAGTAAGGAAACTTCATTGTTTGTATCGAAGAAAAAATATTTTAGTAATTTTTGATATGTCTCTTTTTTATGAGTTATTATTAATTTCTGTGTTTAATATTTTTTTGATAGTTCACTAGAAATGTCTATAAAAATCGTGAATTCGATTTACCTACATTATATTTTTATTTAAAATATAAGATATATTACCAATTGCAGCAATTTTACAAATGACATTTAACTAGGTATTTTTTCTTTTTCTTAAAGAGTCCTTATAGAATTGAATATTTATAGTATATAGCATTATAGTGGAACTTAAGATTAAAATTAATTTTGATATGGAATTTTATCTTATAAATTATTCAGTAAATTTTTTTTTATAACGAAATATTATTTATTATACAGGGTGACAAAGATTTACTATATTTATAAATAACATAATATATAATGTGCTATATAATATTATCAGTGAGTATTATAAGTAAAAATAATATTAAAATGTCAAAAAGAAGGAAGATAAAGATTTACTGGAAATATATAGATTATTATAATATCTCTTATGAATTATAAATTATAATAAAATATAAATAAAATAATATAAGTTATTATAAATTATTATATAGAGGAAGAATATAAATTATTATAACCTCTTATGAAAAAATTAGATAAAATCGTAATGAGAATTAGTTTACAATAAATTCTCAAAATGTCGTTATTAAATTTATACTATAATAGTGATTATGACACGAAGGAATTCGGATCAAAAGCTTAAAACGTCTTGCCTTGGAAAAGATTTGTCACACAGAGGATTCTCACTGACTACTCGAAGATCTCTCTTTGACTACTCGAAGGCCTCTCACTGATTACTCAAAGGTCTTTCACTGACTATCCAAAGGTCTCTCAATGACTGCCCAAAGGTCTTTCAATGACTGCCCAAAGGTGTCTCTCATTGACTACTCGAACATCTCTTCTTGACTGCTCAAAGGTCTGTTCCTGACTACTCGAAGATCTCTGATGACTCGTCATGCATGAAAGCTTCCATCTTTCGGTGCTCTTTGTTCTCGATCATTATGGAACGATCGAGAGTTATTGCGAGTCTGTCAAAATCTATTTCTCGATGATTTTCTTATATATCATTCTCATAATTATCCTCATAATCATCATCTAGACGTCATCATTATAATCACCATTATATCATTATCATCGCCATAATCATAACGATCACTATCATCATCGTCATATTGTCATCTATAGAATCATAAGTATAATGCCATAATTTTCATCATAATTCGCGATAATATTATACCATCGTCATCATCATCATCATCATCATTATCATTATTATAATCATCATCGTGTCACCTATCTCTCATCCACACTACCTGTAGAAATAATTCAATGGCATTGAATCATAATGGAACAGGATACAAACAGCGAAACGCAATATTAAAACGGAAAAAGAGAGGAAAAGAGAGAAAATCAGAAAAACAAAAACGAACGTGCGAGATGGATATTTGCCACTTTATTTCTCTGGAGAACTAGGAAATATTTACGGATCGGCGACGCGTATCTCATCGGCTGTTTTTCTCGTTCGGTTATACGCTTTCGTAGTATAACGTGCAAACACTGGCGCGAAAATATTTTGTCCGCCTGTTTACTTCCGATGATACTGCTCGCTTCTATTCCGCGTTCGTTCGTTCCTCTGCTATTTCACTGTCACTTATTCCGCGTTGTTGAGCAAATCATTTTACCATGCGCAGGTAGCTCCTTCTTCCGTCTACTGAAACCGCGTATCTACCTTGTTTAGGATTTCATTGAACATTTAAATTGTCCCTTTGCATTCTACCTCCAACATCTCCGTCGCCCTATTTTTATTGAACTTCTTCAAATGTCATGCTAAGCGTGGATGGTACCTACAGGGTGAATATCATGGGTGTGTCTCTTTGGGCATCTGATTTTCACCCTTTACACCCGGAATTATTTTTCAATTTTGTTGCCAATAACTCCCTACTGTTTTATGTATTTTGTTGAAAATTTACTGCACAGGACAGTTTTTTGACTGCCACTTATTTTAAAGAATTTTGCTTGCTATTATCATTATGTGTTTTTACTTTTACTTTTACTCTGCAAAGAGTTTAATCCTTTGCACTCTAATTTATTTCTGAACAGTAATGCAATTTAATTTTCTTTTTCTTTAATTTTATGTAATTTTGATTTTTGGTTCTAGTTTTAGTTTTAGTTTATTTTCATTAATATTGTATAGAAATTTGTATGGATGTTTGAAATCTGTGCATTCGTCATTTGAATATAAGAAGATAATGTATTATATCTATTGTGAGTAGGTCATTTTGAATGAATTAAGTTTGCATTAAATTTGTGGGAGTTGTGTGTAGAACTTAATTCTATTATGGTAGATGTCCTATATTTCTTTGTTTTTAATGTTTCTGTACATTTTCTATTATATTTGTGCAGTGATATTTGAAAATTTCTCTAATCTACAGACACGTGCAAAGAAGCTCTTAGAGCATTGAAAATTGTAGGATACTGAAATATTTTGAAATTTGTTTTGTGTGCAGATGATTGTTGGCCGTTTTTAATGATCTTACATACTTTCAATAAATTCATCTGTGCTATGAATTTATTTCTAAAATACATTATTAGCAATATTTCTTTAAAACAAAATACTTATTTCTAAAATTAATTATAATTAATAATAAAGTTGACAATAATCCCCGAAATGTGTTGGACATTTTCTCATTTTCTCAAAAAATAAAAGAAAGTGTAGAGAGTACATAATATACTAGCATATCTAAAAGACCTATTTATTTGTCTATATTTAAAAGCAACATCTGTGCATTTGAATAAATCAGACGCATTCCACGCATAGTATACAAGGCATAAGAAATTCAACTCAAGAACAATTGCACGAACTAGCATACATTTGCTAGGCAATCATCTTCGTGTTAATGTGACATTCCATAGACGACACAAAGTCACGACAAGTTCTTGCGTTAACATTACCATTTAAACGCCCACTAAGTATATATACGTGTATTTATGATATACTATTACTGTTATTAAATTTAATATTTACACTGGTACTATTATTATCAAATACTTGAATAAATTCACTTTCATAACCATCAGACCTGAAACATTCTTCTCATATATATTATGCACATATGAGTCACCATCTTATCACCTACATACTACGAGGTTTTTAATTTGTCACGTTGTATTGTATATAGTCACTAGGTCGGTCTTGCTTCATGATAAAATTGTTTATATCTTCGAATATTTAGTGGACTGTATATTTCTTTTTATTATGTATGGCATACAACGCCTAGATGTTGAAGGAGAGTGTGTATTCTTCTAAGTATGTACTGCGAGATTTGTCTTGGTACTTCAAGGATTAACACACGTAATTCATAACAATTGATGATGCAAAAAAATCGAATGCGATTTATTGTGATTTAAACATTAAACAAACTTAATGTGATTTAAGTTTTGTTTCGTCCATATGTAAACGAATATCTTTGTGAATGAATGTCCAAAGCTGTATGTAGGTACCTAACATCTTGGTACTCGCAGTATTATGCCTGAAGCGTCAGCTTGATGACGTTAGAGCTAACTTAGTTGAGGAATAAAGGATACCCTTGTTGGGATGTTGCCCTTTATTGCGGAGGAATCTGTTACAAAATGACTTGTCAGTGCCGTATGAAAGTTTGGAGAAGACTACTTTCTATATTTATAGTTTTGGGTGGAACGCAATTTTCGTGTGGGTGCAGCAAATTTCCAAACGAGAAAATATTAGGATATAATTGATCTTTTTGTCTTAGCTTTGTTCCGGACCAACAAGAAGTCGTAATTCGATTGACGCAAATTTTATGTGTGTGGGATGTCAGAGACATGTCTTAAAGCCTACCTGAAATTGGTCTTGTATCTGTCTATTACCGTTCCTTGGACTAGGAAAGTTAGGCTTTTAGATAATTTATCTGAAAGCAGAACAAGTGTAAGACTACTATCTTTTTCCCGAAACTTTAGAAAATTCTTATTCTGTTAAATTATATATTTAATATTCTATATTTTTGTATTTAAGAGTCTGCGATTTATAGATCTAGGGGATAAGTAGGAGGATTAAATGAATGGAGTTATAGTTTGGTAATTAAACGAACGTGTTTTAGTAAAATTATAGTTGAAGCATGATTATAGCTATAATTTGATACATTTTATAGCAATATCAACTTTAATTGTGTTTCAATCTAGGATTTTTCATTGATGACTATATCTTAACTTGACTAACTGTGGATTCATACACATTATATTCTTCTATTTATTTATTTTATATACATAGCCTGGTTTCCACACGAATATAACATTATTATTATTCAAGATGGTACATTTATTGATATTGCATTTTGTATTATACAAAACTTACAAAATGGACAAGAGACATAAAAATCCAGTTATAATACTTTTTACATCTCTGCTTTTAGATTATTGAAGGCATATGTTAAAATAATTATCATCGTATCTGAAGCAAATAATTAACACTGATTCTGTATCTGCTCCAATGCTACATTGTTCTATTTCAATTGTCAATAAATCTCACATCGTTATATTCATATGATGCTATATTAGGCTCTATCAAAAAAAGGTGTCCTTATTACATTTGTAAAGAGTTTGGTAAGAGTGACACGAAGGAATAAGTGTCAAAAACTCAAAAATTCAAAAATGTCTTGTCTCAAAAAAGGTTTATTTTACACAAAGGTCTCTCACTGACTACTCGAAGATCTCCTGTTGATTACTCGAGGATCCCTCACTCTTTACTGGAAGGTCTCTCACTAACTACTCAAAAGTCTCTGTCTGACTTCTCGTTGATGACTCCTCACGCGAGGAGGCTTCCCTCTTTCGGTGCTCTTCGCTCTAAATCGTTATAGAACAATCGAGACTTATCGCGAGCACGAATTTACCACGATCCGTCTGTCAATGACTACAAAGATATGCTTATCCATAATTTTCCTACATATTATACTATGACCATTCAAACCTAGATTTCTAGGTACCCCTAACTTTCCTCTGATCCCTACTCTACTCTATCCCTAATAGACTCAAAGATAGTACCACTATTTAAACACTATTGTACCCTTCTACCCTTTTCAACGAGAAAGTGACACGATATATAAAGATCTAAGCACGAATAATGCGTAATCAGACCAGACTCGAAACATCAGACCTGAGTACAAGCTGATCCAAGCGTAAATTCGACCATTTTGAGGAAAATTTGAACTATCCTCGTATACAAAGGCTCCTGTTTAAGACTTTCAAAAATCCTCTTTGAGTACCAAGGAACTCAGCAGCCACTTATCGGCAACACCATGAACCACGTGCACGTTTCCTTTTCATTTACTACCAATCCTCGTCAAACGAAATACAGACATCGCAGCAGCGATCCTTGTAAAAGAGCGACGGCTGCCGGGTCTGTCGCGTCTTCCCGGCGTCGCCTTTGGAACGGCGGGTTAATAACTCCCGCTTCGAGGAGCAGTGTCGCGTCGTCATCGTCGGGTTCGCTGCCTCAGATACGCGAAAAGGGTTGAGGGAAAAGAAGAGCAGCAGTCTCCTGCTGCACGGGAAAGTTTCGCAATATCGCTCAATAGGTCTCGGGGAGTTTGGCGTATTGTTAACCGGCTAACCCTATCGCAACTTTACTTTCCTGCCAACGAAACAGTTAGCGAAAGAGGGAAATGGTGGGCGCAGTGGGCGAAGGAAGGAGGCGAAAACGGGGAGTGAAAGCAAGGAGAGGAGACAAGTAGATTGATGATTGTTTTAAAATTATGTACAGGATTATAAAAATTGTCAGTTTTTTCTTTAATATATTTATTAGATTAACCTCTTTAGGGATACTGGCACGTATATTTAGGATTGTATTTGAGAGGAATCGACTAGAATAATTGTTGTGTCCTGAACACTGCAACTCGCTCGGGAAGTTTCGCGGGGTTGTAAGGTCCGTTTACACAGATGTGGCAATGTTGCTGGGATGCGGCCTACTCTAAATTAATAAAGCTAGGCCTGGTTATGCTTGAACTACAGAGAGTACTATAATAGACTATTTCCTGCGCTGAGTCGATGGTGGGTGCAGGATTATAGTATGGTCGTGATGATTGTCCGGTCTTCTTGGGATTTTTAGGAGAACTCTCTCGTGACTGTCCTGTCAGTAGTTTTATAGGTTTTGTTTGTCTACTGATTGATCTGTATAAGATGTAAGAAGTGCGTGTGTCATTCTGTGGTGGTGGAAGTTTAAATAATTTGGATCCTTGTTACGATTTAGCCGTAGTGGTGGCTTAGGTGACGATGAGTATATACAAGTCAAGGGACGCTGACAATAAGGACATAAAACAGTCCCCCACTTAACTTGGGACGTGTGGTCTTAAGGCCGCAACAGCCACTATAGAGGCGCATCGTGTTTAAGATGTTAACGCGTTAAACGTCACCGACCGGTGCCTAGGGACCGGCGTTAGACTCTCTGTTCAGGCCTGGCCGATCTGTACGGCCCGGAAGAGCCCGCGTGACGGCTAACTGTGGCGTGAACGGAAAATGGCGTAAAACCGGTGTGGCGTTTAAAGCTTTAAAAACGAGGAAGACAGACTTGGCTAGGTTTGAACCACGATCATTTGAAAGGTTCACGAGTTCCATGCGCAATGGGCGATCGATATGGCTGTTTCTCACGAGCTCGACATGGGACGTGATCCCTGTTATCGTCCTCGTCTTCGTTGACGCCGCCGCCGCCGCCGTCGTCGTCGTCGTTGTTCTTCTGTTCCTTGTCCTCCCTGCCAGACTCCATCTCGCTGTCTCAGTCCTCCTCCTCGTCGTTGTTGTTGTCGAGAGAGAGATAAAGGGAATACCCTCACGGCGATCAAGTCGATCGACGACATTGGGGGTCTTTACGGGAAATGGGATGCGCTTGTGGAAATGGAATGTTGAGACCGTGCGGACAGAAATTAAAAAGGGGGATGCTGGGTGGATGGAGCTTGATCGTATTCGAGGAGAGTCCTTTTTCTTTTAACTCGAGGGGCGAGACTCGAGTAACGAGTTACAAAAATATTACAGCGTGGGGGATTATCGGGGTTTAAATCCCTCGTGATAGTGGTTCAGAGGTTTGAGAAGTGTAATGGGCGCTTCTTTAACGCTACGTTTACGGGGCATTTCAAGTTCCATGGGAAAAATTAAAGAAATCCTTCACATTTTTCTCTTACCACTTATAGATACTGACTTTTATTCACTCAATGAGAGAAATATATACTGAAATTCATTTCCTTCGAAATTTGATAATTTCATAGTTACCTTTTCCTCCATCTAAATCACACCAAAATCCACCCTCAATCTATCAGGAAAAACCCGAGGTGATACCGAACAGAACATGACAAGACATCACAGGAGTTAAACAGAACTCAGAACTCGAATAAAACGTATACAGAACAGAATTAGAACTTGAACAGAACGCATACTTACGCATTCATTCCCTTTTATTCTAATTCCTGACCTTCCATAATATAGCTAAACTTTTTCTGTCATAAATAGTCTTTCCACTCGATCCTCTTACTTGTGATCACCTTCATCCCTCCACAAGCACTTACGAGTATTAGCCTAAGCTGTGCATTCATTCTTTTGCAATCATTCCCAAACACTCTTCGCGTTCTCTCAGGGCCGTATCTATTCCAATCCCGTAATAGATCTACTTTTTATTGCGTGAAACTATGCTTCCAAGAGCCTCTAAAATTTATCTTTAACATATTTGGAATTAACATAATCACGTAAAGGTGCTCCTGTAATATTTAGGGTAAACGATCCACTTTGTCACATACGTATACATATGTCCTATACAGGGCAAAAAGGAAAATTGATATATAACGAACGCGCAGGTCCAGAAAATATAATTTTATTAGAAGTGATTAGAAAATTCGTGAAAATTGTACTTCTTGCTTACAAATAAGTTTGAAGAAATAATGTATAATCGCATTATAATTGTATAATTGAATCGGAGAATCGAGTGTATCGAGTTAGTAAAACAAAGTGGCACTAATGCACCGGAATGTTTGCATGAGATGATAATAGTCTCGGTGTAGTAAACGTCAAATTAACGAAGAACAGTTGGTTATTCTGCTGGTACACGGTCATTAAACAGCGAAGATTAACCTGAGCTGATCAGATTTGAAGATAATCACGAGTTAATGTTTAGTAGATAATTTGAGGAACTCACGTTCGAGAGATCCCAGATCAATGATATTATAAAATATATAATATGGAAATAAGCTCTGAACTCGAAACAATATTGTAACTAATTAGTGCCTAAATTCAATTTTTAATTCATGACTTTTACAAAATTAAAGCGTGGTTAAAACTAATCTGTAGATAATTTTAATAGAAGAATGTAGAATTTTGATTGCTGAGTTCAACCCTAAATAAATAGCCTATCTAGGTATCCAAATGAGATCCAAAAGAGAAGCAAGATCTTGAATGTAAGATTTAGAATTTTAGAATTAGATCTTCAAATTAACTATGACGATATTACTGTTATTAAAGTAATCTTGTCTTGGAATTTTTTGTTATTCAGATAATCATGACGAAGTTCCTTATAGTTATCTCTCGATGGTCTTCGAAATTAAGAAGCTACTCTCTATATCATAGATCAATTGGTTGCTATATTTGAAAATTGGTAATTAGAAGCTTTGAAAATAGGAATTTAGAAATTATTGGAAAATATGTCACGACTTCGATTTGTTATAAATTAAAAAATAAAATAATGGTGGAATGGCTAAGGAAATTCTGTCTTGTGTTCACATCTCAAGATAAATGCAAATGTTGTGTTAGGCTAACTAATAATTCTCATATCACATGAATAATAATTCTCATTAAATAAATGATATATTATATCGTGTATTAAATTTTGTAGTAATTTTAAGAATGTATAAACGTTTTTGAAAACGCTGGAGCAATTTTCAATTCATTTTTCCATTTTATTTATTTGCTCCGCAAATAACGAAATATCACGCTGGAATTATTTTTATAGCAAACGATACGCGTACTTTTTAATTATCTCGCAAATTGTTTTCGCAGATTTCGGTGCCAAGCAAAATTACGGACATTTATTCTACGCTCACCAATTTTGTTCGACAGAATAATAACCATGAGATTAATGGGTAATCCCCAATAAATGGATTTCAGCGCATCCTCACACATCCGCTATTGCACGCTGCACTGTGTTATAGATCATGACGATAAACCACGATGAAATCATGTCATTTTCTATTTGTATCATATATTTAGTTTTGAAAGGTTTCAAATATGTGATGTCAGTTTTGGAAAATTGTCAGTTTAATTTTATATAAATGCGGTGAGTCTTTTCTGCGTACTGCTTTCACGTATCGATACTATATTCAGCAACGGCTGTAAATAGGGACCTAATTTAAAAATTTCCAACACGCGTCTTCCTGAAATTTTCAAAACATTTCGGATTTTGAAACTCACGAGACCTGACGTATTTTGTTTCATAAGAGGAATATTTTATTTAGAAAATGAGATTTCTAGGAAACTTTTTTATGGGATTTAATAGGTTTTGTATTTCTTCTTATCTGGATTTCGAGAATTTTGAACTTCGTAAAGAGTGCGAAGTTTCGAATTTACGAAATTTGAAATTTTCTCGTGTTTTGGTAAATTTTTTAGATTTTAAGGATCAATGTTTCGAAAAACCCATTCTAGTTGAGAGTAATAATTTTCAATGGTGTTATTGCATGTTTGTAGTATTATCTACACACATCATATAAGTAAATGACTTAAATATTGCACACTTCTATTTTGCATTACAATAAAACATAGTGAATGATGGTTCAATATAATACTCAATTCATTGATAGAATATCGTGATAAAACGGATATCTTAAACCAGTTTCTACAATTTTCCAATATTACATTTCATTGATACGAAAGGAAAAATACAAATAAAAATAAAAAAGACATTCATTTAAAAAAATAAATTCAGGAAGTAAATTTCCTAACACCTAACACCTTAAGCCTTATAGCATTTCTTGCATTAAAAAAGATTATCTCTTGTAACTGAAAAAGTTTCGTTTTCTAAAACTATCATTTCCAATCTCCAATTTATTCATTCTCTATAATCATTCCCAAACACGGACGTCCCGAACCATTGGGGACAATTTTATTTCTTTATTAACAGTGTCTCATGACTCACTGACACTCAGACCTCCAGGACACTACTTGGATTAGGTCCTAATAGGGAGCAATAAATTATCTAACCCAAAATAATTATCTAATCCTGAGACGAAAGGCATACCGGTCCGAATTGTTTAAGAAGGTATTCTTGTAATCCAATCAAAATCGACTTCTTTGGGATTTTTTTTCTAAGGAAACAATGATGCGTTTTAGAACGCAGTTTTCTTTCTCATAAAGAGACTGTAAGACCTTCGGATCACAGATTTAGTTCAAATTTTGAATGATAGATTTACTTCCCCTGATGGTGAAGCTATATGATTATAGGTGACACTACACAATAATTTTTAATATATTTGCAATTGAAATATTGCAATAAAAATGTTCAGAAATATTACCATGTATAATGCGTCTGAAAATTAGTATGTTGCCACTCCATTAAATCATTACATAGGCATGCTTTCGAACAGAACTAAATTAAATAGTGAATTAAATAATAAGATTTCAATTGTTTATTTTATCTTAAAAATTATTGAGTAGTGGCTATAATTATATACCTTTATCATCAAGGGAACTAAATCTACCATTCTGCAAAATTTGAACTAAATCAGTGACACTTAGACCTAGCAATCTCCTTGTCAGATTTATTTATACTTGTAGAATATTTCCAATTTTCTATTTAACCAAATTATTGAAAATTATGAAACCAATACAGAAACATGCAATCACCACTCACAGCAATTAATCAACACACACCTGAATTCATAAAATACACGTATACACGAACTAGTGGGCAATCAAAATCAGAACATTATATCAATCACATTACATTCGATCAAACATATTCACTCTCCATATTATAGTAAATTAAAAACCTCAATTGAACTAAGTTACGTTTATTAAAACACGTAAGCCTCGTCTCATTAATTCTTCCCATAGAAAATTCGAACGAAAGACAATTAAATATTTCACTATAATGAGACAAGCTATAGAAGACCAAAAATTCGATCTAGGTACTCCACACGTTATCGCAGACAAAGTAATCCTACTCTGAAATGCCAAACAAAGGAGTCTCACAATACCCCACGAGAATTTCTAAGATATTCAACAAAATCGATACGTAGCGTTAATTTACTTTCTGTCACGTAATCTAATGCCTCGCAGGCCTTTGCTGATGCATTGTCCTTCCTTTCGAAATTCTGCCTTACGTCTCTCGAGAGGCGTAAAAATAGGACGCGATCCTCCAACATGCATAGAAGCTTGGATGTAGTATCCGACAGCCGAACCAACACCAATCGGCCAATGCAGAATGAATTCGTTCCAGCAAATGAAACACGATTACGCATTCCTCGCGCGGAATCGCTGGAAATGCGATTGAAATTTCAGATAGGTCGTATCGATCTAGCATGGCTAGTCGAAATTTAATTAAACGCACGGCCTCGTAAGAAAGGATTCATCGCCGAATGATGTTGCCGGAACGACAGCGTGAAATTAATGGATTTCAGCATCGATGCGACGTCAAACATGGCAACCTTTCGAATTGTGCACTATTAATGCACTTGGGTTCACCGCGTACACCGCCAGCGTCAAATTATTTGCGATCGAGCTAGTTCAGAGTACCAGACGGTGAACTATGCTGCTGCCTAATTGTGATTTTCTTCGCACGAATTATAAATTATAATTTGTAATTTGTAATTTATAATTGGTTAGATCATTTCTGAGTGAGTTAGATATGATTGTTGCGAATGTCTGGCTACTGGGTTTGGCTATTGGGCCTGAATAGGTGGCGCTAGTTTATGGGATCAGGGAGTGAAGAAAGATGTCATAGCTGTTGAAGGCTCGGCTCACTGCGTACACCATTAGCAACAAATTATTTGCGATCGAGCTGGTTCAGAGCACCAGGCGGTGAACTTATGCTGCTGCCTAATTGTGATTTTTTTCACACAAATTATAATTTTTAATTTGACATTTGTAATTTATAATTGGTTAGATCATTTCTGGCTAGGTTAGGTATGATTGTGGCGAATGTCTGGAGTTTGGATTTGGCTATTAGGATTATTAGTGCCACCTGCATAGGTAGAGTAAAGGAAGAGATGTCATAGCTGTTAAAGGCTTTGGAAGTTTCTGATGTTTTTGAACTGTCAAAACTCAATTTTCTTAATTTTCCAATCTTTTAAATATGATAAAATATTATGTTGATTCTTCTAACTTAAATTATCATACATCTACTGAAGATACAATAGTAATAGGATTGTATATTAAAGAAAATTTTTGACTGTACATATTTATGGCGAGATATTTAAAATTGTCTGTGATTTCTCTGTGCAAATCTTTTGAATTTTTAGATCGTAATGATTACATTTCTGTGTTCACTCTTTGATAATTCTCAGACTGTTTTATTCTGGACACATTCTTCTATACATTTTTGCAAACATTCACACAAGATACTCGAAGATGTTACATTTATATCATAGATTGCACATAGGTTTCACTCATTTAAGCTTACTCATGGAGAAATTGTAGCCTTTTGTAGTCACTTATCTCTAATCTCATACTTTCCCTAGTGATAACCATGATCTATTCTGTTTGAGATCAAAACGCCATAGCACAGTTGCTCGTGACGTTTCGAATCCCTATAGGAATTTAGCTCTACCAGTGAATTTCGAAACATAATTTCGCTGATGTTTAGACACAATTTGAAATTAGAATGTACCTGGCTGATTTCGCTAATCATATTCAGCTACGTATATAATGAGAGCGTCTAAAATTCGATTTTAATTAACTCGTTAATGTTGAACGTGATCTACATCCATGTCAAACATTTTAGCAAAAGAACTGACAGGAAATCAAGAGGAATTAACACAGGATGTAACACAGACATTTTTTAAATATTATTTCTTATCAGTGATATTTAAGTGAAATTTAAACAAATTAAATTATGTATTGGACATTGATATTGAATTTAAAATTATAATTGTGTTAACTTATGTTACAGAATGTAACACTGTGAAATTTTTATATATTATCCCTTTTCAGTGAAATTTAAAAATATTCAGTTATTTGCTTATCTATTAGACATTGGTACTGTACTTGAAATTATAATTGTGTTAGGCTATGTTACAGGACGTAATACTGAAATTGTTTTCTATTATCCCTTATCAGTGCAATTTAAGTAAAATTTAGAAAAATGCAATTATCTATTCAGTTATCTGCTTATCTATTGGACGTTAGTCCTGTACTTAAAATTATAATTGTATGAGCTTATGTTACAGGATATAACACTGAAATTTTTTAATATTTTCTCTTATCAGTGAAATTTAAATGAAATTTAAAAGAATTAAATTATCTATTGGATTATCTCTATATCTACTGAACATTGGTACTGTATTTAAAATTGTAATTGTGTTAGCTTATATTACAGAATGTAACACTGTGAAATTTTTGTACATCATCCCTTAACGGTGAAATTTAAAAAGATGCAATCATCTATTCAGTTATCTGCTTATCTATTAAACATTGGTACTGTACTTGAAATTATAATTGTGTTGGGTTATGTAGTTATGCAGCACTCTTAGATGAACATAAGTGCGCCCTCAGCTTTAAAAATTCAATCAAGTGTTCATAGTTTATCGGAAATTCAATGTTCTTCAAAGTTTCCTTTATAAAATTGCTTTGAAGTTTAATATTATTTTTAAAGAGTAACTTTAACTGAACGTTAATATTTGCGGAATTGATAGTCTATACTATATTATTATAGCTGTTGTTGGCAGTAACGAAGTTTACCTGTAAAATAAAAAAGTTAATATCTGAAATTACATTCTGATGGATTTTATGTATTCAGCAACTTTTAATTAAATTAAATGTAAGAGGAAGTTTAAGTAGTTTTTTACAATCTTTGACGTGGTTTTACATTTTCAAATTAACATAATAATTTGGTGGGTTATATATTTATTGCTGGACAGTTACTCAATTATCCCGAGAAAACCAAAATTATTGCTATTTGCAATTGTATTATCTTAATCTGAGTTCCAAAAGTTAATATTTTAGAGACACTTATGTAAGTGGAAGTATAATAATACCTACACTAAAAAAGTAAATATTAATCAGTAGCAAGTGAAACAAAAGAAATATATTAGAATCATATAATATAAAATATAAAAAATATTAAATAAAATGTACAAATAATTCTATAAATACATAACATTTAGAAATTTAAAGAATTAAATATTTTAATACTTTTCTATTTTTGCAGGATACTATCAAATAGCCTTTTTCAAAAAAGGATTTGTAGAAATAATTTGTAACTTGAAAAATTCCAATTTTTAAATATTAAATCCTTAATTATATATTATATATTTATCAATTATTTAAAGCTCCATCGTCTGAAAGATGTATTTTACCCCTTAAAAATCACTAGATTCCAAAAATTTATATTATTCTTTTTTTGTTTCTCGTATAAAATTTATTTATATTTAAATCAAAATTTCTATTCTTTACGTATGTAATAGTTTTGATTGCGTCGAGAGAGGAATTAGGTATAATTTAGCAGTGACAAGTGCGATCAATTTGTAGGCAAACGATTCAATTTAATGGTACTAAATCTAATCTCGCCCCAACGTATCTTTATTTACAGTTTTAAACATCCTACATTTAATCGAAGTCCTAAAATCTATTAATTGTTTCACTAATTTTCACTATATTTTGTCAAGTCTCCACCAATATTTTAGGATTTTTCTTTTCCTTTGCACTTGAAGAATAAATTAGAGAAAAAGTTAAAATTTGTTCGACAGTGTAATTAATGATCTGTATATTAATATATCCAGTAACAATGACAGGTGCCAATAGTTTAAAAATATCTGACCGTCCATAATAGGTTTAACTTTTAACCTTAGAGTAGTGACATACGTTACATTGACTCCTAACACTAGTGACGATGCACATCAGATTGACTCCGTGTCATTACAATAATAGTGAATTGACGTCAAATTGACTCACTATCAATAATGGTGACCTGAATTCAAATTGACTATGTATCAATAGAGGTAACTTGACGTTAAATTGACACTGTATCGTCAGTGGCGAGATCTAAGTATCTAGTAGTATACTTACTAGATCTAGGTATCCAAGGATACATCAAATTGACGTCATATCACCACTAGCGACACAGAATCAATTCAACTTCAAGTGACCACTATTGATTGGGAGGAAATTTGATGTTAAGTCACTATTACTGACAGGGAGGCAAATTGACTGCGTATCAATAGAGGTAATTTGACGTCAAATTGACACCGTATCGTCAGTAATGGTGAGATCTAAGTATCTAGTACTCAGAAAAATTGTCCGCGTATCAATAGAGGTAACTTGACATCAAGTTGACTGCGTATCAATAGAGGTAACTTGACATTAAATTGACACTGTATCGTCGGTGGCAAGATCTAAGTATTCAGTACTATACTTACAAAATCTAGGTATCCAAGGATACGTCAAATTGACGTCATGTCACTACTAGCAACACGGAATCAATTCGACAAGTCGCCACTATTGTTAGGGTGTCAATTCAACGTCAAGTCTTCATTATTGACAGGGAATCAATTTGAAATCACGTTACTACTACTGCTATAAAATATTCTTATCATGGTATCATGCTTTTCTTTAAAAAAAAATCCTAAAGAAGTCAATATTTATTGTCCAGATTACAAGAATACGCCCTTAAAAACACTCTCATAGACACTAATCTAGCTCAAAATTCAGTTGCCATTGCCACTCATCCTCACAATTTTCCTCACTGTACATCTGACCTGGCACGACTCCGTTAACTCGTTGTTTTCCTCAGCGTCTGTCTCCATTTGCATCGAAACGAGGTTGCTCTACAGCATAGCTACGCGTAACGTGCCCCGTTTCTTGTACCCACGCACTGGTATACACATTTTTCAGAGGGGGTATCATCGCGGGGTTGCTAGCTCTGTTCATTGCTTCACGCCTGAAGCACAGGACACGGGTAACGAGACGTCGAAACTGCGGAGGTTATTCGAGTGCCGATGAAATGGAATTGGTAGGATGATTCAATCTCTAGTTTGCACACGCGTGTACAAACAGCGGAAAAAAACACATTTTCCCGTCGATGCGAATCAGTGTAAGTTACCGGTTTCGTTTAATCCACGCATTTGCCGTTATTTTTCTTCTTGTTGCTTTTTCCAAGCGTAGCTACAGATTGAAATGATAACGTTATTTTATAGCACGGCTGAATGCGTGTAAATATTGATCTTGCGCGGTGCAAGTAAAAATTTAATTTGCGAGATATTTGCACTGGTTATTGGATACGGGAAGAGTAATTTTGATTTTATAGGAATACATATTAAATGCTGCTGTGGAAGTTGATTTTTGAAGGAATTGGATGCATGCTG
Source organism: Eufriesea mexicana (assembly GCF_001483705.2). Classification (NCBI taxonomy): domain Eukaryota; kingdom Metazoa; phylum Arthropoda; class Insecta; order Hymenoptera; family Apidae; genus Eufriesea; species Eufriesea mexicana. The sequence continues at coordinate 215,130 of NW_016912643.1, forward strand.
ATAGATAGAGCTGGATAGAGAGGAGTGAATGGGTGTGTGTATAGACACTGATAGGCTATATTCTATCATAATTGATCTGTGGGTTAATTAGAATTAATATATACATAAGTTACTATTGATAGGTTAATATATGTTACAATATATGCTATATATATTTACTATGCATTTTTTAATTATAATTACTAATAATTATGTGTAATTAATAATTTTGTGATTTTTAATTTGGCATAATTAATGTTTCAAACATGAGGTCGTTCCTATGGCATTTTATGAAGTACAGGATATGTTTGAAGAATTTAGAAAATTGTTTTAGAGAGTTCATTTAATATACAATAGTATCGTATTTCCGTGAATTAGAATGATCATTTTTTAATGAGAATAATTTTCGTATTATTAGCAATCATTCGCTTCTTAATTAATTAAATTTTTATTAAAAATATTTCATATGCTACTGTTCACATTACATTGTATTACTGTCAAATACAAAAATCAACAAATTACTGCGATTCCTAATTTATAATGCGATTAATTAATTCAGTTCCTCTAGTATCTACACGATAAATATATTAATATATAACAAACATAATTGATAGATATTTTTATATCAATTTGGGTTAGGTTTTAAATTTCATAGTCATATATCATACATTTTTGGTTCGAGCTTTTTAGTACCCAGGTCATTACATCTCGAGATATCGATAGAATCGCAATAAGATATTCCCAGTGATCTGTTTGTATCTCATGAATTCAATATTTATCGAATGTCCAAAACTTGTCTTTTAGTAGAAGCTTTTTATCATCAAAATCACGAACAAAATTATTTTTGTATATTCCCAATCCACCATTCCTATGAAATCTTAATTATTATTTTTATTTTTTAAATCCTGTGACTGAAGCTTGAGGGTTTGCCTGAATATACTTAAGATATATTTAAAATACAAGGATTTGCCTTTAGCAAGAGTTTTTCAGCATCAAAATTATTCAGGGATCTAACATGAAAACACTCCCAATGAATCCCCTGTATTTTTCAAATTTGTTATTCTTAAGACGTAATCTCAATCAATTATTCCTTCAACATAGTGACTTACAAGGAGAGTGCAAGTCCTTCGGGTTGTAGATTTCGTTGAAACTTTACAGGTTTGTAGATTTAGTCATTCAGTTCAGAAAATATATCATTATAAGGGCAACTACTCAATAATTTTCGAGATATTTATTATTGGAGTTTTATTATTACAGATTTATTTCGAACATTTATCAAGTACCGTTAGGCTACAATGCCACTTGATAACTGTCGATAACTATTCGGAAGAAATCTCTAGTTAAGAATAATAAAGCTTTAATAATAAAGCATTCTTCATCCCATTATCTTCTGTTTATAACTTGTGTATTTGTGCATTGGCTGCACCATTCTCACAGTCCAAACGACAAAGTGAAACAAAGTAATCTTCTGTCCATACCCTTCAGCATACTTGAGCGCTCGACATCAAATGCTTAATGCAAAGAAAAAAAAATTGCAAACTCGCTGCCGCCTGAGCGAAAAGTATAGTAAAATCGAGTGATCGAAACGAGTGATCGAGATTGAAAGTTTCGAAGACGGTGATTCAGGCTATGGTAGGTTCAGCGTTAACACTTTGATTGCCACGTTGGTCATATATGACCGGTCACGGCTTCTCCTGTGACGCTACGGTGGTCATAGGTGACCGGAGCGCTTGAACTACTTACAATTGTAAAAATTGAATAAAAATTGAATAAAAATTGATAGTTAGTTGATTGTCAACTGTTACCAAGTCGTCACCGGTGGTCACTCGTGACCGCCAATAGGATAAACGTTCCATTGGATAAGAATGTTGTCTTATATCACCAATTTATTATTATTTTGCCATTACATGCTTCGAATAATAAAAATACTCTCATGACATCCTGAGCGAAACACGTGATTTCGATGTAGCAGTCAAAGAGTTAAACTAAAATACTGCTCTGTGTTTCCCTCAATTGACATACCTGTCAAAGGGATGTCAATCCCTCTAGCGGTATACAATTTCCGCAATAATCCTTTCTGCACCACCTAATTCGATCGTAGATCACGATCAGGCACCTAAGTCTGCTCAATAAAAGTATTCACTGCACCCTTTAATTTAACCATTAGTCCAATCCCTCCCCAATCTGTGCAACCAAAATCCTCTCTCTTCCTGAGAATCTTTCAACTTCATAAATCTCTAGAAGAAAAACGTGGATCGCTTATATCCCCGACAAATTACCACGCGGTTCAATCAGATAGAAGCTTCAGATCCCGACTTTGAGCGTTCGATAGCCCGATAGGCAGGCAGGCAGGCAGGCAAGCATAGAGGGTATATCGTAACGAGAGACAGATAATCGTATTTTGATCGAACGGATTCAAAGGGCCTGACGGCGGTCGAACTCGGTAATCGGCGCGCTACGTCGGTTCAAAGGTGCATTCATGATATCTGATATAGGCATTCATCCATGGAACGCAGGTGCTCGGCCGTGCCAGCCGGAAATTCCCTGTAGATTAAATTCATGCGTGCGAAATCGGCGAGTGATGGTGAATGGCTAGCCTGGTCGCGCGACGGAGCACCGGAGTGAAGAGAAGAGAAAAGGAGCATAGAGGAGAGGAGAAGGAAGGAAGAACGGACAAAGCCGCGGAATATCTCTGGTTCCGTGAATTCCAGGAAGTACTCGAATTGGAAACCGGTTACCTACCGGTGAGGGATGGGTCACGCTTACGTTTTCGCTTGGCCCAAACTTTCGCCTCCATCGCAGCAGCCACCATCCACCCCTGCTCTCCGCCATCGTCGTCGCGCCGGTTTGCCCGCGAATTTAACGAGTAAACACTTCCCGCTGCTTGTTTTTCAGATGCACCCCGGCTCGCGCTCTTTGATATGCGTCCGATGTGAGATGAAGGGGTGCCGTGTAGACGTGGAAAAAATGGCGATTCTGTACGGCACGAAGGTAGCTAGCAACTGTGTACTCGTATTTCTCTAATTATTCGCTGAAGAGTAGTTTTATTATTTCGGAGTACAGTTTCGAAAATTATTGTCAGTGGAGGAATACGTACATTTACTTTTAAAAGTTGAAAGCATCGAACTTTTGTTTTTATAGTTTCTCACGGTTTGAACCTTTGAAAATATGTCTGCGAAGTCGACTGTTTTGATAAATGCTAGGACTTACCAATACCTGTTGGGCAAACTCCCAATGTGAGATGATGGGGTGTCATGTAGACGTGGAAAAAATGACAATTCTGGTCGGCGCGAAGGTAGGTAGCAACTGTGTACTCGTACTTCTCTAATTATTCGCTGCAGAGCAGTTTTATTATTTTGGAGTGCAATTTCGAAAATTATTGTCGGTAAAGGTGTTTATAAATTTAAGGGAATCTTCTACCTTCGAGAGTTGAATTCAACAATTTCTTCTTTTTTTCTCTTTGTATTTTCTGTAGGTTCGAACCTTTGAAAATATGTCTGCGAAGACGACTATTTGGTACATTTATCAATTTTAATAAATTTACTATTGGGAAAAGTCCGTTTTGCTTGATTGCAAGTGTGAGTTTGAAGTGAGTATATGGTGCATGTTTATTTGGGACAGAAAAAGCAGAAAGTGCTAAAAAGTAACTGTAGTTAAGCCTATTTTAGGCGATAAAATAACTCAATTCAGCCTAACCCAAATGCCCAAATTATATCAATTAAGGTTTGAACATTCGAAAATACGTCTTGGAAGTCGACTATTTTGATAAATTCTGGGAGCTACCAATACCTGTTGGGAAAAGTTCCGATGTGAGATGAAGGGGTGCCTAATTATTCGCTTCAGACCAGTTTTATTATTTTGATGTACAATTTTGAAAATTATTGTCGGTAAAAGAGATTTAATCCCTTGCACTACTTTTACGAGTTTGACTCGGGATGAAAATTTTAGGCCAAACTTGAATATCATGAGTCAGGCTCGTTGTTTCATTTCATGTCAAACGTGGATATCACGAGTCTGACTCGTTACCGACTATTCAGGCCAAACATGAATATCTCGAGTCAGATTCGTGGTCTTAATCTCGGGCCAAGTATGAATATCTCGAATGGGTTCACGGCTATCTCGCACTTACAATTAGTCGTAAGATATCGTGTTTCAAATTCCGATACTAGGACTTCGCCGTTCGGCACCTTCCCCGACTATTTGGGCGCACGGGTTTGGCACGGATTTTTCCGAGTTTCATCGTAGTGCAAGGGGTTAAGGGTATTTAGTACGTTCAAGAGTTGAAAGTATCGAATTTCTTTCTGTGTGTTTTCTTAAGATTTGAATGTATTTTGTTTAGGGTTAATGTAACGTAATGTAAATTTGTTGGGAGAAGTCCGTTTTATTTGATTGGAAGTGTGCTTCTTAAGTGAGTGTATGATGCATGTTTATCCGGGAATAGATGAACCGTGACAGAAAATACTGAATAAACAATTATAGTTAAGCCAATTCTAGGTGATAAGATGATCCAATTCAGCCTAACTCATATCCCAAAATTTTATCAATAAAAATCCGTTTTGTTTTGGATTAGGTTTCATTTCACTGCAGAATAGGTTCAAATGTAATTCCTTTTCTTATTATAACACGCATACTGTTTTCACTTCCAATCAAACAAAATGGTCTTTTACCAGTTGCTGTTGGTAAATCCTAGCAATTACTGAAATGGTTCGGTGAAAGCCCGAAATAGAAGGGTTTGCAAACGTCTTTCGCACTTTTACCACCTCGCTATGGTAAATACTAGGATTTACCGGTAAAACCTAGGATTTACCAATCTTCGAGCTTTTGCTGTGACAGATACAAGAAGAGAAAAAATTGCTTCGTATGTATATCGGTTTCAACTGCGACAATTCTAAGAATGGAAATGATATTTTTATTCTTTTATGTATCAGAGCTCTTCAATACTCAGAATGAAGTGAACAAAGTTGCAAAAAGTAACGAAATATAAATAAATAGAAATTAATTAATAAATAGTAGAAGGAAGAATAATTGTCATGTATATTATTCTTTGACTTCTATTGGTTATAGTTTGGATTAATTACTAATTAATTAAAAAATTAATTACTTATAATAACATTATGAGATTAGTGTCCAAATTGTCTTTATTAATTTATACAGTATGTATCACTTACTATGGTAAATATGAAGTAAACAGAGTTGCGAAAAATAACGAAAAATAGATAAACAGAAGTTAATTAATAAATATTAGAAGCAAAAATAATTGTCATGTATATTATTCTTTGATTTGTATTCATTATGATTTGGGTTAGTTACTAAATAATTATTAAATTAATTACTGAAAATAACCTTATGAAACTAGTATCCAAATTTCTTCCTTCTTTTCAAATTTTCTTTGTCTCTATTACTTTATGCAATAAATATCAGATTGCACGCGAACCTAAATATCTTCGCACACGTTCGTTTGAAAATAACTTTTAATGAATTTTGATTCATTAATAATATATCTATATTTTTACAACGCTATAAAGTACATTACAAATTGATCAATACGCGTCTTTACGCCTTAATGATCTAATAAAAAGAGAACCATAATTAGAATTAGAATTATAAACCACAACTAAGGAGAGTTTGTAACTTGTGTGTCGAAGATGGCAAACTACTTTATGTGTGATCTCAGCTATTAATACAGAAAAACGTAATAGATGCATCTTCCCTAATATTTTCCCTAACAGTCGAGCAAATCTCTGCCATTTTCTGACGTGTCACATCTATGAATAAAATAGTGCCAAATTGTGTAACGAAGAGAGTGAACAGGGCACATCGAGACCAAGTGGAATAAAGTGACAAACCACCGACATAGACTTAGAAGTATCTAGTATAAAGAACAAATTATTTGACATGCATAACTTGTTTTACTACTGACAAGGAGAGTACAAGTCCTTCGGGTCATCGATTTAGCTGAAACCTTACAGATTTGTAGATATCGCCATGCAGTTTAAAAAAATATATTATTATAGCCGCAACTACTCAATAGTTTTTGAAATATTTACGATTGAAGTTTCATTGCTACTGGAATTACAGATCTATTTCCAATATTTTTTAAGTGAAGTTGTGACCTAACGGGGACGGTCCAGAATTCATGGTGTCGTGGACCGGTGTTGGATTCCCGGTTGTAGTTTTGTTGGTTTTTTTTAAATCTATTTTCTATTTTACATTCGTCTTTCGCCTACAAACAGGTTGTAAATAAACAATTGTAAACAAAATTTCTTAATAACAAAATTTATTTTTTACCCTTTCATATGTTAGTGCATATTTATTACAAAATAATAAGAATATTATGCAAGAATAATAGTTTTCTATAGCAATTTTATTTACTACTAACTAATTATTAAATTAAACATCTTATAAGAATGTTGCCTATAATTCCAACTTTGCTATACAGCTATAAATGTTCGTGAATTAATTACAGAAACTTGGAAATTTATTAATTTTCTACTACCGAATAAATACAAATTTTACCGCCTGCGATCAGCGCCATCTATGATTTGGGCTCAAAAATCATGAAAGTGATAGGAATATAGAATAGGCAAGGAGGTCGTCGATGTGCTGGTCACGTGACAGACATGGTCAGAGAGGGGATAGAAAAGGATAGAATGGCTCTGGCAGTGAAAAATTATTAATTACTCAATTTCCATAATTAATTTATGAACTTTTATAATTTCATTGCAAAGCTGGAACTTCAAGCAACATTCTTATATAATATTCGTAAAGAATTTAAATCTAAATTGTTAGTTATTAATTTTTGTTTTATGGCGTCTATGATTTCGTAACAACGATCATCACGACCTTCCGTGAAAATATTTAATACTAAACGAAACCAGAATCAAAATGTGATCAAAAGTTATATCAGAAGATTCGCAAGAACATTGTCTTTATAATGAGTGCATAAAGTTTCATAAATTAATCGCGTAAAGGATAGTAATTAATGAAAAACCAATGGCGTGTTCGACAATCTTCGACAACAATTCAAACACTGCGCAGAATAATTATTAATAATTAATTAATTAGGGACAAATATATATCGAAAAATATATGTGAAAGTTCTTGAAAGATCTGGCTTTACGATGGAATTATAAAAGTTGATAAATTAGTTACAGATATTGAGTAATTAGTGAATTTTCCACTGCCGATATGATTTATTAAAATATATTCGGAGCACATAACCAGAGTTAGTAAACTAACATCAGCGCCATCTATATCATAGATGGCGCTGATTGAAGGCGCGTGAATTTGAATCGATTATTATCCCAATAAATTAATTCGACATTGGAAAATTAACAAATCCTGAGTTTCAGTAATTAATTCATAAATTTTTATATTTGCATCATATCTCCTGTGCAATAATTATTACAACTTAATTAATTAAAAAGGAATTAATTTATCCAGAATTACCAAAGGCATCAAATGCACAAAGGAAATATGTATAATTTTCTTCCTATCTCAATAAAATCAATAGTAACTTTTGATAGAACAACTATAAATTTGCAATATTTTATGCATGAGACCACTTTGGTAATTCCAATATTAAAATGAATTAAACTCTTGGTACAAAGATTATGCTGTATCATTTATTTAACTATAATGTACAAAACAAAATTTAATCTGTAATATTGTTTGTGTAATTTTTGCAGAGATTACTTTCCTACAAACGAATCCGCAAACAAAATTGCTTTATTACTCTCAGATGTCGAAGAATATTAGTTTTTGAAAAAACGTGTAATTCATATGTGAGATTTTTCTCCTACTCACTTTCTATATGCAGTTGTATTTATAGCTGTTGCAGAACTTTTATTCTGTAGATAAGTTGCAAAATACACAGCTTCCATTCACCATTTCTTTTCCATTTCAGTCGTACAAGAGTGCTCGTGTTTTACTCAGTAATATTCGATTAAATCTTTCCATTCAGTTGAGATGTGTACACTGTCGTAAAATTTAGTACAGTTACTCTCTATCTGCACCAATTCTTGAATACTCGACTGGTAGACCCTCCTGGTTCCGTTACCATATTTACATCTGTATGTTATTCCACTTTGCTTCTGCTGCTGCAACAAAATTGAACAATCTTTATAATGCTTCAGTATTTGATTCCATAACATAAATCCTCACAAAATTAATAAGATCTGAGACTATCATCGCATACCTGTTTCTATTCCAAGCCTTTGGCTGTATAAGCTCAGATAAATCAGAATGTTTTGTCTCCAACTGGCTTCTCAACCTTGTTCGTCTCTCCAAATGGAATTTTCGATTGCTTTGCTTCACAAAAATATCGTGCATTCTCCAAATCCTGTCTTAAGTACCCTTTTCGTTAATTTCATTTCCAACACTTTCTTGGACAACTCTTTCATATGCCCTATACACAGATTCCTCAATTTTCTGTGCCTCTCTATCAGCTTCTTGTTCCTTCCGACTACTATAAACTTCATTATTACATATATGACATACAAATATTTCTTCTTCGTTTTTATGAACTATTACTTGATATAACTTGGACATTACTGCACTACTATCTCCAGTTATCAGATTTACTGACAATAAATTCTGTATCAAGTGTGGAACACAAACAATATTCAAGTATCTGGCTGTATTCTAACTTTCGCTGTAGCTTCCATGGAAATATTTCTTTAAACTGATCCAAATTCTGCTTTTATTTCTTCCTATTTCTTAAAATATTTTAGTTTATTGACCCTATGGCTCATTGCTCTGGAGTAAAAAATCCATTATTCTGTTCCATCGTTCTCTGTCAAGAAGCACATGTTCTTTTTTTATCTTAATCTGCTTTTCTTTTCTTTATGTTTTCAAAATAACAGTCCAAATGATTTTTTTTCCAAATATTTGAATTTCTTACATGTCCCACGTGGAGAGTATATCTCTTAAGCCTCGTCCTTTTTTCTTAATTCTAGAAATGTTAATGATTTTTATTCTAATCTGCCACAATTGTAACATTTCATTTCTTTGTTACCTGTGTTGTTTTCTCACTATGCACTTGCAACTGGAATTGTACTAGAGTCATCTCTTCTCCTGAGATTTGAAGACTATAGATCTACTTTTCTCCTTGTTTCTTTGGCAGTTAGTTCAGTTTTGTGATAATCTGTTCCCTTTTCTTCTTTCTGTGTTAACTTCCAGGCACTTGCAAATACACAATCTAGAAACGTATATAAGATTTTATTTATAAGCACATTGTTTTTTCTATCTTACTCCCTAATGCATGTAATGTGAAAATTTATTTGTGTGGCACACAGTGTGGGTTATAATATCACGTTTAAATTTATATTTATATATGAAAAATTTCTCTGTAAAAGAATATCTTTGCTGTTATCATTCTCATAGATATTGCTGAATTTTACCCATATTTCATGTTTTGATATAAAGTTGATACATTCTAAATATAATATTCATCTTGATCCTTTCATCTATAGATACTTCCGATTTCCTTTTCGAATTTTGTTTCCCATGCTCAAACACATGCCCTTTATTCTGTTGACAGACCATAACCTATTAATTTATTCTTTTACTCAGAACATGTAAAACATACACACATTACTCCTTACATTACTCACCTGAGATCTGAAGGTTGAATCCATCATAAGTGCCATTGTCATCTCTGTGGTGGATTTGTTCTTCCTCTCAACAACTTCGTTGTACTGCTGTATGTTTATGTTTTCTGATATACATAATATGTATTATCTCTTCTCAATGTTTTCAATTGAACTTTTCCATTTTCTTTATATACTTCAACTTCATCTTTCTGAAACTTAACACATTAATGCTGGTCATTGACTTTGGCCACTGATATCAATATTTATTTAGATCAGGAATAGAACATACCTTTCAATCTCACTGTATTCTCTATATCTTTGTATTTCTCAAAATCATCTTCCTTTTTTAATCCTTATTTCACCAACAAATATATCTGTGTTGCATGTCAAATGGCTAGTCGACCTAAAATCCAAAAGACATATCATAACTTACATATTTATATTACTGCATCAATCTTTACTTGTCATAAAAAATAATTATTACTATATTTTTGTCCTACTGCACGTGTCCGTATATTTCAACTGAATATTGTCTTTATACAATCAGGCTAGGCTATAACTAACAAAAGATAGAAAAAGAATGGCTTATACCTTTCTTATTTACTTATAACTACTTATTTACTTACAACTGACGGTTATGTTGAAACGCAGACTTACATTCTTCGACATGATGCAGACACATCTCCATGGACATAACGATGCTTCCCACGTTTTTCTGTAACCTTTTTTTAACTTCCGGACAAAAATAGGCCAAATAATTAGGGAACGATCTGTTCTATTGAGTGACAGCAAAAAAAACCTAATCAAAAGACGAAGTTTAGGACTCTAAGACACGAAAGATAACGACGCAGTACGACCTGTCACACCCTTTCACTTTCGGCACTGTAATTCGAGAAAAATCGGCGAAAATCGAAAAAAAAACAACTGATTCTATTATAGAAGAGCCCGTTCTATCTAGTGATTATGAAAAATCCAAATCAATAATAGAAGTTTTAAAGAGCCAAGCCACGAGAGATAACGTCGCATCACGACCTATCACACGCGTCCACTTTCGGCACTGTATTCAGAAAAAAAACGGCGAAAATTGATAAAAACCCACTGATTCTATTAGAGAAGAGCCCGTTCTATCGAGTGATGTAGAAAAAGCCAAATCAAAAATCGGATTTTGGAAAAGCTAAGCCACGAGAGATAACGACGCAGTACGACCTGCCACGCCCTTCCACTTTCGGCACTGTATTTAGAAAAAAAACTGCGAAGATCAAGAAAAAACCACTGATTCTATTAGAGAAGAGCTCGTTCTATCTAGAGATAATGAAAAATCAAAATCAAAAATAGAAGTTTTAAAGAGCTAAGCCACGAGAGATAACGTCGCATCACGACCCATCGCACGCGTCCACTTTCGACACTGTATTCAGAAAAAAAACGGCGAAAATCGAAAAAAAACCACTGATTCTATTAGAGAAGAGCCCGTTCTATCGAGTGATGTAGAAAAAGCCAAATCA